>NC_041392.1:332189927-332197686 GCF_002162155.2 Triticum dicoccoides | reverse complement strand
ATGTGTTCATTAATGACGCCTTCCAACCGTACACTTTGGTACGGCCAATACACCAGGGGCTTACGTACCCCACAATATGGTGTGAAAAGTCCAAACACTTTCACAAGTGCGGCACCCCGAACTTATAGCATTATATGCATCAGCTCCGAATCATGTCTTTGGTCAAATGTTGGGTTTGCCCGGCTCCTATGTTTTGGTACCTTACGTTCCGCTCCATCGGCTAAGGTAGCGCTAGGAGAACTACTGCGATTGTGCCCCGGTTCTGCCGGGCTTAGCACCTTAGTAGAGAAAGCTAAAACTGACTGTCATGATAAGGCGAGAGACTGGTCGCTGTTTGGCGAGGTTTTCGTGTCCCTGAAGACTTATGCCGCTTTGGGTGAGGGGCCGGCCCTGTCCGGCTTAAAGGCGTGTATCGCGCCCGAATTCGTCCTTCCGAATACTAGGGTCTTTGCCAAAATTTAAAATTATAGAATTCTATGGCTAAGTGAGAGTGATAAAGCATTATTAGTCTGGTTGCCTTGTTCGTTGTGCTGAGCACCTCCCTCAAAGGACCCAAATATGGGAACAAGAGTGCTCAGGTTTATCCCGAACACCCCAGCACTCGTGGCATGGGGGCAGAAGCCGAGGACTAGCCATCTCTCAGATTGATAAACGGCCAAACAGAAGGTAATATTTTAAATTCAAACAAGCGTTGCATAGCGCATATGAAACAAGTTTTCATAAACACAGGATAAAATGAGCAAGTCTCACTCAAATATTACATCTTTTGAACACTCGTCCGCTATGAGACGGGCACCCGGCAGAACACCCTCGTAGTACATCTCGGGGTGGCAGTGCTCCTTGCCCTCCGGTGGCCCCTCCTTGATGAACTTCACGGTGTCTAGCTTGACCCATTGCAATTTCACACGGGTGAAAGCCCGGCGTGCACCCTCAATGCAGACAGATCGCTTGATGACCTCCAGCCACGGACAGGCATCCACAAGCCGCCTCACCAGGCGGAAGAAGCTGTTCGGAAGGGCGTCGCCAGGCCACAGCCAGACTATAAAGCCCTTCATGGCCTGATCGGCCGCCTTATGTAGCTCGACCATCTGCTTCAGCTGGTCACTCATTGCCATCGGGTGTTCGGCCTCAGCATACTGAGACCAGAACAGCTTCTCCGTTGAGCTTCAATCATCGGCCTGGTAAAATTGTGCGGCATCAGACACGTTGCGGGGAAAATCTGTGAATGCTCCTGGAGAGCTCCGGATTCGGGTAAGTAATCGGTAATTTACTTTTACATGCTTGCTTTGCATATAGAAAGCCTTACCCGCCGCTATCTTCTTCATTGCGTCGATCTCCTGGAGGGCCTTTTGGGCTTCAGCCTTGGCACTTTTTGCGCTCTTGAGGGCCGCAGCAAGCTCAGACTCCCGTGTCTTTGAGTCAAGCTCCAACGCCTCGTGCTTCACCACGAGAGCCTGGAGATCTTGCTGCACCTCGCCCATCCGAGCCTCGTGCTGCTCTCGCTCGGTGCGCTCCTCGGCCGCGTTATCTTCGGCCTTGGTTAGTGCTTGCTTCAGGGTTGCCACCTCGGTCGTGGCCCCTGGCGAATATACGATGATCCTGTCATTTTGCAATTGCTTCTTCTTTTATACATACATAGCTATAGACAGGGTATTACTTACCCTTGTTCTCCTCGAGCTGCCTCTTGACAAGGCCGAGCTCTTTCCTGGACCCCTCGAGGTCCTGCTTCAGTACGGCGACCTCCACAGTCAGTGCGGCGGATGCCAGCAGCGAAGCCTGCATATGCATATTGACATACTTATATTAGACTCCTGCGATATTATTTGATCCTTAGTTCAGCTTTTCTTTGTGAACACCGAACAAAGCATCAGGGGCTACTATCTATGCGGTAATATTTCTACTACATTTTAAGACACTTACCTCAAAGCCTATTAGAAGGCTGGCACAGGCTTCAGTCAATCCGCTCTTGGCGTACTGAACCTTCTGGATCACCGCACTCATGATAGTGCGGTGCTCCTCATCGATAGAAGCGCTGCGAAGTGCTTCCAGCAGATTGTCCGGCACCTCTGGATGGACAGATGTCACCGACACAGGCGTCTTGCCCCTCTTAGAAGGAGGCCGCCTGCCCGAGCCCAGAACCACTGGAGGTTCCGGTGCGGTGTTCGGCTGAGGGCCGAACTCGGAGCTCTAAGGGGCCCCATCCCCTCGGCTCCCAGAGTCCGGAAGGTCACCTTGAGGCAACTCCAGGGCTGTCTCCCCTTGACCCGGTGCCTCTTGAGACAGCACCTTGGCGTCATCAGTAGGATGAGGGGAGGTGGCGGTCGGGACTCGATCGTATCCATGTTCGACGAGCCCAGGGAGCCGTCCGATGATACATCGATACTGGCTCGTGGCGGCCCGCATAATTATGTTCGGTGTTAGGGAAAACAGTGCGACAAAGGAATACTATGAGTTACTCTGGTACCCGAATACTTACGATCTCCCCAGGGGCTTGGCCCTGGGCAAGCACTCATCTTCGTCTTCATCGGCGGCGGTGGAGCTGTCCGGAAGGAGAGTCCTTCCCTTCTTGGACCCTTCAGCCCACATAGTCGGGACGGCCTTCGTTTTCTTGTCTCCCCCGCTGGAGGGGGAGCACCTTCTTCTTCCTCCTCGTCTTCGGGGGAGGAGTGTGCCGCAGAGTTATCAGACGATGAGTCCGATAACACCTGGCGCCCGGAACTATTTCGGGTTTCCCTGGCCTTCTTGGTCTTCTCCGGCACCTTGTAAGGAGCCAGAGTCAGCATCTCCGCCAGGAGAGCGCCTGCAGTGTCTTCGGGCAAAGGGGTCGGACAGTTAATCTGCCCCGATGTCTCCACCCAGTCCTGTCAAAGGCATGGAGATTAGACCCCGCGCATGATTAAGCTAGGGGAAATAAATGTCCTACTAGACGTATTAAACTCACCGAACGCGCTAGGCGCTTTGCGCTTAGTTCGTGGTCCTCGGCAAGAGAAGGAGGGACCTCGGCGCCCTTGAACAGCACCTTCCAGACGTCCTTGTGCATCGTATCAAAGAGCTCACTCAGAGTCTGGTGCCGGGCCGGGTTGAACTCCCACAAGTTAAAATCCCGTTTTTGACACGGGAGGATCCAACGGATGAGCATAACCTGGACTATGTTGACAAGCTTGAGCTTCTTGCTCGCCATACTCCGGATACATTTCTGGAGTCCATCCAGCTCCACCGATGAACCCCATGACAAGCACTTCTCTTTCCAGGATGTGAGCCGTGTAGGGAATCCGGATCGAAACTCGGGGGCTGCCGCCAATTTCGCGTCGTGCGGCTCGGTGATGTAGAACCACGCCGATTGCCATCCCTTTATTGTCTCCACGAAGGAGCCTTCAAGCCATATAACGTCGGGCATCTTGACCACCATGGCTCTGCCGCGTTCTGCTTGTTGGCCTCGTACCACCTTTGGCTTGATATTGAAGGTCTTTAACCACAGGCCGAAGTGGGGCCTGATGCGGAGGAAAGCCTCACACACGACGATGAACGCCGAAATGTTGCGAACGAAGTTCGGGGCCAGATCATGAAAGTCCAGCCCGTAGTAGAACATGAGATCACAGACGAATGGATGGAGGGGAAACCCCAGTCCGCGGAGGAAGTGGTGGAGGAAAACTACCCTCTCGTGAGGTTCCGGGGTAGGGACGATCTGCCCCACAGCGGGCAGCCGATGCGTGATATTCACGGCTAAGTATCCGGCTCCGTGCAGCTTCTTGATGTCTCCCTCCGTGACGGAGGAGACCATCCACCTGCCTCCCGCTCCGGACATGGTTGGAGAAGGTTGAGGTGGGAAGTGTGGACTTGGGCGCTAGAGCTCGAGTGTGCGAAAACGGATGAGCAACGGAGGAAGAAGGCGTGGATAGAAAGGTGAATCCTTATCCCTTTATATGGGCGGACGAAACTAAGCGTCCCCACTAGCATGGTAAAACTCGCTTATCCCCCAAGCGTCGTAATTGATGGCGCGGTTGGGTTACCCACGCCCGTACTGATGATAATCCCGTAATAATGGGACACGATCTCTGCTTTGACAAGACGTGTCGAAAAACTGCCTCGCGTTATGTGCGGGGCTAGTTAAAGGAAACAGTTCGAATAATCACCGGGCCATGGCATAACGTCATGCTGCCAAAACAAGCTAGCAAATTAGATCTGCGAAAATATTATTCTCTCTACGGTGGTATGTGGAACTTATTTTGCAGGGTCGGACACAATCCTCGTATTCAAATTCTTCTGTGATGTATTCGGAGAAGGAACCCGCCTTGCAATGCCGAAGACAATACTGCGCGCCGGACTCATCGTCATTGAAGCCTGGTTCAGGGGCTACTGAGGGAGTCCTGGATTAGGGGGTCTCCGGACAGCCGGACTATCTCCATTGGCCGGACTGTTAGACTATGAAGATACAAGATTGAAGACTTCGTCTAGTGTCCGGATAGGACTCTACTTAGCGTGGAAGGCAAGCTAGGCAATACAGATATGGATATCTCCTCTTTTGTAACCGACCTTGTGTAACCCTAACCCTCTCCGGTGTCTATATAAACCGATGGGTTTTAGTCCGTAGGACAACAACCACAACAATCATACCATAGGCTAGCTTCTAGGGTTTAGCCTCTCTGATCTCGTCGTAGATCTACTCTTGTACTACCCATATCATCAATATTAATCAAGGAGGACGTAGGGTTTTTACCTCCATCAAGAGGGCCCGAACCTGGGTAAAACATCGTGTCCCCTGCCTCCTGTTAACATCCAGCCTAGACGCACAATTCGGGACCTCCTACCCGAGATCCGCCGGTTTTGACACCGACAGCAGGGCTTCGCCTAAGCACTGCTACGATATAATCAAGGTGGATTATGGTGGAGGGGGGCACCGCACATGGCTAAGAGATCAAGAGATCAATTGTTGTGTCTATGGGGTGCCCCTGGCCACGTATATAAAGGAGTGGAGGAGGGGAGGGGCCAGCCCTCTCTATGGCGCGCCCTAGGGGAGCCCTAGTACCACCGGGAGTAAGATTCCCCCTTTCCTAGTAGAACTAGGGGCCCTTCCAAGTAGTAGGAGTAGGAGAGAAGGAAAGGGAAGGGAAAAGGAGAAGTAAGGAAGGGGGCGCCCCCCCTCCCTAGTCCAATTCGGACTAGCCCATGGGGAGGGGTGCGGCCACCCTTTGAGGCCTTTCTCTCCTTTACCGTATGGCCCATTAAGGCCCAATACAAATTCTCGTAACTCCCCGGTACTCCTGAAAATACCCGAATCACTCGGAACCTTTCCGATGTCCGAATATAGTCGTCCAATATATCGATCTTTACGTATCGACCATTTCGAGACTCCTCGTCATGTCCCCGACCTCATCCGGGACTCCGAACTCCTTCGGTACATCAAAACACATAAACTCATAATATAACCGTCATCAAACTTTAAGCGTGCGGACCCTACGGGTTCGAGAACTATGTAGACATCACCGAGACACGTCTCCGGTCAATAACCAATAGCGGAACCTGGATGCTCATATTGGCTCCTACATATTTTATGAAGATCTTTATCAGTCAAACCGCATAACAACATACGTTGTTCCCTTTGTCATCGGTATGTTACTTGCCCGAGATTCGATCGTCGGTATCTCAATACCTAGTTCAATCTCGTTACCGGCAAGTCTCTTTACTCGTTCCGTAATACATCATCCCACAACTAACTCATTAGTTGCAATGCTTGCAAGGCTTATAGTGATGTGCATTACCGAGTGGCCCAGAGATACCTCTCCGACAATCGGAGTGACAAATCCTAATCTCGAAATACGCCAACCCAACAAGTACCTTCGGGGACACCTGTAGAGCACCTTTATAATCACCCAGTTACGTTGTGACGTTTGGTGGCACACAAAGTGTTCCTCCAATAAACGGGAGTTGCATAATCTCATAGTCACAGGAACATGTATATGTCATGAAGAAAGCAATAGCAACAAACTAAATGATCAAGTGCTAAGCTAACGAAATGGGTCAAGTCAATCACATCATTCTCCTAATGATGTGACCCCGTTAATCAAATGACAACTCATGTCTATGGTTAGGAAACATAACCATCTTTGATCAACGAGCTAGTCAAGTAGAGGCATACTAGTGACACTCTATTTGTCTATGTATTCACACATGAATTATGTTTCCGATTAATACAATTCTAGCATGAATAAAAACATTTATCATGATATAAGGAAATAAATAATAACTTTATTATTGCCTCTAGGGCATATTTCCTTCACCACCAACATCCCCTAACTTACTCTTTTCCTTCCTATTTTCTGATATTGCCTTATGAAGTCAAAACCACAAGAAGATGAATAGAATTAGCTCTGCATAACTGGTTCATGCATAAAACAAACGAACACTACTTTGATGTAAGGCAATAGCAGGATAGGAGGATGGAATATATATAAGAAAAGACAACATTTCATATTCACACGTATGATAGGAGGATGGAATATGTATGAAAAAACAGTAAGCGGAAGGCATTTCAACAAAACTAGAAGAAATAAAAGCTAGGCACCGTATGAACATGTAACCAATATCACTCTATCAAGTAAAAAGTGCCTTGTCGTAAGTGCCATTTCAAGAAATTAGAAACAGTACAAGCTAGAAGACAATGCAAGATGCCACCTACACCATAGTCCCAAGTAAAATGTGTCTTATGGGTAAGTGATCGTTGCAGGTTGTAACACCCTCGATGCGACTATATCTCCCACGTGTCGAGGCACGACTTAGAGGCATAATCGCATTGAAGGCATATGTCGCAAGTTAGGCAATCTTCACAACATCCCATGTAATAAGATAATAAAAGGGGAGATAACACTCGCCACGTCAATCAAGTACATAAATAACATTACATCATCCAAACACTCATGGCCCGACTACGACGCCAAAATAAAAGATAACCCAACATGCGACACGGACCCAATCACCCCCAACTGGGCACCACTACTGATCATCAGGAAAGGAAACATATCGTTGAGAGTCCTCGTCGAACTCCCACTTGAGCTCGAGCGTGTCTGCTGGAGCGGAATCATCGGGCCCTGCCTCTGGTGTAATAGTAATTTGTGAGCCACAGGGACTCAGCAATCTCGCACCCTCGCGATCAAGACTATTTAAGCTTATAGGTAAGGCAAGGTAAATATATGTGGAGCTGCAGCAAGCGACTAGCAAAATATGGTGGCTAACCTGTTCGCAAAAGAGAGCGAGAAGAGGAGGCAAAGCGCGAGTGAGAAACTAGAGAACAACCTGCACAAGCATTACTCCAACACCGTGTCCACTTACTGGACTCCGCCGAGAAGAGGCCATCACGGTAGCACACTCAGTTGATTCATTTTAATTAAGTTAAGGTTCAAGTTATCTACAACCGGACATTAACAAATTCCCATCTGCCCATAACCGCGGGCACGGCTTTCGATAGTTCAAATCCCTCCAGGGGAGTCCCAACTTAGCCCATGACAAGCTCTCACGGTTAATGAAGGAATAGGCCTCCTCCCAAGACGTTCCAATCAGACTCGGTATCTCGGTTCTTCAAGACACTTCGACAGGTTAAAACAAGACCAGCAACACCGCCCGAATGTGCCGACAAATCCCGATAGGAGCTGCACATATCTCATTCTCAGGGCACACTCAGATGAGCAAGACGTCAGGTAGGCCAGCCTAGAGTTGCCCCTGGTAGCCCCGGACATCACTCGGTTGGACCAACACTCAGAGGAGC
>NC_041392.1:332187302-332189565 GCF_002162155.2 Triticum dicoccoides | reverse complement strand
AAGAGGCTAGGTGGCAAATGGTAAAACCAAGGTTGGGCATTGCTGGAAAAGCTTTAATCAAGGTGAACTATCAAGGGGTTCCCAGTATAACCCAACCGCGTAAGGAACGCAAAATCCAGGAACATAACACCGATATGACGGAAACTAGGGCGGCAAGAGTGGAACAAAACACTAGGTGAGAGGCCGAGCCTTCTACCCTTTACCAAGTATATAGATGCATTAAGATAACAAGATAATATAATGATATCCCAACAAGTAAACAAATGTTCCAACAAGGAACGGCCTTCAATCTTCACCTGCGACTAGCAACGCTATAAGAGGGGCTGAGCAAAGCGGTAACATAGCCAATCAACGGTTTGCTAGGACAAGGTGGGTTAGAGGTTTGACATGGCAATTTGGGAGGCTTGAAAGCAAGTGGTAGACATCGTAGCATTGGCATAGCAAAAGAGGGAGCAATCTAGCATAGCAAAGATAGTAGTGATTTCGAGGGTATGATCATCTTGCCTGCAAAGCTGTCAGAGTTGATGGGATCCTCGAAAGCAAACTCAATGGGCTCCTCGTTAGCGAACTCGTCTCCCGGCTCTACCCAAACAAGACAAACAAGCAACAAGGACACAATCAACCACGTGCAAGACTCAAACAAAATGATGCAAGGATGGTATGCTATGCGGGATGCGATGCGGGATGCATATGCAAGATGTGACAGGAAATGCAAGAACCTGGCCTCACTTGAGAATCCAAGTGTGCCACTGGAAAGATGAGATGAAATCGCTTGAAAACGATATAAAGAACGCCGGAATCGGAGTTACGGTTTGGAAATGGCAAGCAATTCAAATATGACACTGGTCTGCGATTTACAGCAAGTAGGCATCTAAATGCAATGAGATGAACCTGCTACAGCACTCAAACATGGCAACAAAATACATGGCAGGGATGCATAAAAGATGCTTAACAAAAGTCTAGTACTGAGCTACGGCCAATTCATCCATTAACAGGTTCAAACAAGCATGGCAAAAATGCATATGGTAAACAGATCTCAGACTTAGTGAAATTAACACTTGTCTGGAATTTCAGATCAGGTAGCACTCTTCGGAGCAACAAAACTACATGCTACAGGACCTGAACATGGCAAAGTAAAGTATGGCATGGAGCTACTCAAAGAGCTTAACAAAAGTCCCTTATTGACCTTGAGCCAAAAGGGATCAAAAAATACAATTGCAAGCATGTGAACATGGCAAAAACATAATCAGTTCTCAGACTTAGTGAAAACTGGAGCATGCTGAAAACAGATATCAAGTAGGCATGTTTACGAGCTTGATGCACTCACTAGGGTGCAAGTCATGACCAACTAAGCATACATCTATCAAGAACACACAAAATTCAAGCTAGACATGGCAAGAACAATAGCATAGCATGCACGGATCAACTACAACATCATCGGCAAAATTGCAAACTAGTTGACAATCTGCCCAGATTCACAAAGTAGCAAAAGTAGAGCTCGATTGACTCAAGCTAGGGTGCTCCATAATTGCAAACAAAGACATGGATGGATATAGCACTACAATATTAACAAAACATCCTTACTGATCATCCTCAAAAGAGGCACGGATCTCTAGGAAACAACATGAACATATGGCCATATGAGGTAAACAGCTCAAGGACTTAGTGGAATTACTAAGTCCCTGAAATCAGAATTACCAAGTGCACCACATTGCAAGCTTGTGCCAGTCACCACACTCATCACAAAAATACATAGGTTTCACCTCTGGAAAGATTACAAAACTCTTAACAAAACATATGTAGAGCTCAGGGGCATATCATGCACACATTAATCATGGCAAAAATGACAAAAAACTAAATGGAGCGGTAGATCTGACAATTATCTCAAGTAGCCCTCTTCTAACAGCATTTCGGGCATCAAGATGAACTCAAATGAAAATGATGCAATGGAATGAAATGATTTACTCTCAGAGATGAACATTTTGATATGCTATATGCCGAAAACGGAGTTACAGATGCGGAGATACAAGGCTATGAACAGGAGCATATGGACTAGAAAGTTCCGGGGACTTAGAAAAAAAGAACCACCAGATCTAGGGTTTCGGTGGCACGCAATCCGAGGTCGACCGGATCCCTCGCCGGAGTTGTTGGCCGGGGCGGCGACCAGAGCGGGAGGAAGAGGCCGGGGCGGCGGAGAGGAGGCGAGGCCGAGGCGAGGGGCGGCGGAGCCGCGGCGGCCGGCGACAAGGCGAGGTGGCGGCGG
>NC_041392.1:332151384-332186944 GCF_002162155.2 Triticum dicoccoides | reverse complement strand
CTCACGGCGGAGGCGGCGGGGCCGGCGAACGGGGCGAGGCGGCAGGCGGCTTCGGGCGGCGGCGCGGGGGAGATGGGCAACGGGGGCCGGCTCCGGGCTCCCCGGGCCGCACGGCGGCGGGCGGCGGTACAGGGACACGTGGCGCGATGGGAGAGGCTGGGAGTGGCGGCGGGATTTGTCCGGCGTCGCCCGGACGTGTCTGGCGGCACAGAGGGAAAAATATCTAGGGTTAGGGGGAACGAGACCCGGGATTTCATGGAGGGATCTATTTATAGGCATAGAGGGAGCTAGGAGAGTCCAAATGAGGTGCGGTCTTCGGCCAGGCGATTGTGATCGAAAGATCTAGATGATGGAGAAGGCTTAGGTGGATTTTGGGCCAAATTGAAGGGGTGTTGGGCTGTAACACACACGAGGCCTTTCGGTCCCTCGGTTAACCGTTGGAGTATCAAACGAAGTCTAAATGATACGGAACTTGACAGGCGGTCTACGGGTAGTAAACCAAGGCCGCTTGGCAAGTCTCGGTCCAATCCGGAAATGTTTAATCCCCACACACGAAAGAAAGGTAGAAATGACCACCGGAGGAGAACGAAGCGCCGGAATGCAAAACGGACAACGGGGAAAATGCTTGAATGCATGAGATGAACACGTATGCAAATGCAATGCACATGATGACATGATATGAGATACATGACAACAATAACAACACACGGAGACAAAGACCCGAACCCGAGAAAATAAAATAACTTAACGCCTGAAACGGCAAGAGTTGGAGTACAAATTGGGAAAGTTACATCCGGGGTGTTACAACACTCCACCACTACGAAAGGATATCATCCCGAGATCTAGGACTGAAAGAACGCCGGGTACTCAGAACGGAGGTGATCCTCGCGTTCCCAGGTAGCTTCATGGTCGGAATGGTGTGACCACTTGACTTTGAGGAATTTGATTGACTTATTGCGAGTCTTGCGTTCAGTCTCTTCAAGAATAGCAACTGGGTGCTCACGATAAGAGAGATCTTCTTGGAGGTCAATGTCCTCGAAGTTGATGGTGCGGTCAGGAGTCTTGAAGCACTTTCGGAGCTGAGAGACATGGAACACATCATGAACATTTGCAAAGTTTGAAGGAAGCTCGAGTTGATAGGCGAGGTCGCCTCTCTTGCTGACAATCTTGAAAGGTCCCACGTATCTAGGGGCAAGCTTCCCTTTGATACCGAAGCGACGAGTACCTTTCATAGGAGAAACGCGGAGGTAAACATGATCTCCGATCTCGAAAGCCAAATCACGGTGCTTACTATCATAGTAGCTCTTCTGGCAGGATTGGGATGCTTTGAGGTTATCTCGAATGACTTTGCACATTTCTTCTGCCTCTGTGTTTAAGTCATTTCCCAAAAGTTGACGTTCACCGGTTTCAGACCAGTTGAGAGGGGTACGACACTTCCCGCCATACAGAATTTCAAATGGGGCCTTGCCTGAACTTGTTGAAAATTGTTGTTGTAGGAGAATTCAGCATAAGGAAGACAATCCTCCCACTTCATTCCGAAGGAGATCACACAAGCCCTGAGCATATCTTCAAGAATCTAGTTGACACGCTCAACTTGACCGCTAGTTTGAGGATGGAAAGCTGTGCTGAAGCGAATGTTCGTGCCCATGGCCTTCTGAAAAGAATCCCAAAACTTGGATGTAAAAATGCTGCCACGGTCTGAAGAGATCACTTGTGGAATACCGTGCAGAGAGACAATTCGAGAGGTATAGAGTTCCGCCAATTGAGCTGCAGTGATCGACTCTTTGATAGGCAGAAAGTGAGCCACTTTAGTGAGTTTGTCGATGACAACGAATATAGCATCATTGCCACGCTTGGACTTTGGAAACCCAGTCACGATGTCCATTTCAATGTGGTCAAACTTCCATTCTGGAATGGCAAGAGGTTGGAGGAGACCAGCTGGCCTTTGGTGTTCTGCCTTCACTCTTCTGCAGACATCACATTCATTCATGAATTGAGCAATCTCGCGCTTCATTCGAGTCCACCAATAAGCCTACTTAAGGTCCTGATACATCTTTGTGCTCCCAGGGTGGATGGAGAGGAGAGAATTGTGAGCCTCGTTCATGATCACTTTACGGAGGTCACCTTTGGGTACAACAATACGATCCTTGAAGAAGAAAGTATCCTTGTCATCAAGGCGGTAGCACTTGTACTTGGGTTGATTCTTGGCAATCCCAATCTTCACCTTTTTCACCTTAGCATCAAGAAGCTGAGCTTGGCGAATCTGGTCTTCCAAGGTAGGAGAGACTTGAAGGTTGGCGAGGAAACCTTGAGGAACAACTTGCAGATTAAGTTTGCGGAAAGCTTCACAAAGCTCGAGTTGATAAGGCTTAAGTATCAGACTGTTGCAGTAAGCTTTCCTGCTCAATGCGTCAGCAATCACATTGGCCTTGCCTGGAGTATACTCAATACTCGGATTATACTCTTGAATCATTTCGACCCATCGAGTTTGCCTGAGGTTGAGATTAGGTTGAGTGAAGATGTACTTGAGACTCTTGTGATCAGTGAAAATGTCCACTTTTCTTCCTAATAAGAGATGTCTCCAAGTCAAAAGAGCATGCACAACTGCCGCCAACTCGAGATCGTGAGTGGGGTAGTGCTTCTCATTAGGCTTCAACTGGCGAGAGGTATAAGCAACAACTTTCTTCTCTTGCATCAATACTGCGCCAAGACCTTAGAAAGAGGCATCACAAAAGACCTCATACGGCTTGGATTCATCAGGCGGAGTCAGAACTGGAGCAGTCATCAATTTCTCTTTCAAAGTGTTGAAAGCAATGTCACACTCCGGAGACCAAACGTACTTGACGTGCTTCTGGAGAAGATTAGAGAGAGGCTTCACGATCTTAAGAAAGTTTTCAACGAATCTTCGGCAATAGCTTGCGAGACCGAGGAAGCTACGGAGTTGCTTCACGTTCTGAGGAGGTTCCCAATTCACAATTGCAGACACCTTCTCAGGATTCACCGTAATGCCCTTGGCAGAGATGATATGACCAAGATAAAGAACCTCATCGAGCCAAAATTCACACTTGGAGAACTTGGCATAGAACTGATGTTCCCTGAGCTTATCGAGTACCAAATGCAAGTGCTTTGCATGATCTTCCTTGTTCTTCGAGAAAACCAGAATGTCGTCGAGATAGACCAAAACGAAGTCATTGGTGTAGGCGTTGAAGATGAAGTTCATCATGCGAGAGAATGTCGGAGGAGCGTTGACGAAACCAAAAGACATGACAGTGTATTCATACGAACCATAGCTTGTCCTGAAAGCCGTCTTAGGAATATCTTGTTCACGGATACGAATCTGATGATAACCCATGCGGAGATCAAGCTTGGAGAATACTTGGGCACCTTTAAGTTGTTCGAACAGCTCGTTGATGTTGGGAAGTGGGTATTTGTTCTTGATGGTCTTCTTGTTCAATGGACGGTAATCAACACAAAGTCGGTCCGTTCCATCCTTCTTCTTCACAAAAAGAACGCCAGAACCCCATGGAGAAGAACTAGGCCGGATGAGACCCATTTTCTCTTGAATATCGAGTTGCTTCTTCAGCTCCTTCAACTCTTCAGGTCCGAGCTTGTAAGGACGTTTGCACATAGGTTCTGTGACAGGCTCAAGATCAATAACGAATTCAACTGACCGGCGCGGAGGCATTCCTGGAAGCTCTTCTGGAAAGACATCTTGATATTCGCAAATGACTGGAATCTGCGAGATAGCATCCAGTTCACCCTTCTCATTGAGAGAAAACAGACGGATAGTATCATCACGAGCGGCAAAGACCATTACATCCTTAGACAAATGAGTCAATTGAATCTGCATGGCAGCACAATCAAGATGCGCCTTGTGCTTAGAAAGCCAATGCATTCTGAGAATAAGATCAATATTCGAGTTACCAAGAACCATTGGAGAAGAAATAAACTTGTAATCGCCCAACGTGATAGTAACATCCGGAGCCATCATTTTAGTGTTGATGAACAAACCCGGAGAAGAAACCGCTATCGGCTTAGGCAAATCAATAGTATGCACATCATGCATAGATGCAAAAGGCTTCGATAAAAAAGATAAAGATGCACCAGTGTCAAAAAGAACTCTTGCAGGAATGTCATTAACAGGAAGGTTACCCATGATCACATCTGGTGAGTCCTCTGCCTGAGCTGCATTCAGCAAGTTGACCTTGGCGGACTTGGTGTTATGGTTAACCACAGCTGTACTTGCAGATCTGACAGGAGGAGGAGGAAGATGCCTCTGGTTGAAACACTTGTTGGCATAGTGACCCTTCTGTTGGCACTTGTTGCACGTGACCTCTGAAAGTGGACGGTGATACGGAGCACTCGATCTTGGAGCTTGAGACGAAGTCTTGTTCTGAAAGCCAGGGTTGGGTGGGTGGGAAGAACCACTGCCACCTTTGCTCTTCTACTGATACGGCTGACGGAACGGAGGAGGAGGAAGCCAATACTTCTGCTGCTTGGCCACTTGAGTAGAGGAAGAAGGAGTAACATCTCTGACTCGCTTCTTGGAAGCATCACACCTCAACTAAGTAGCCTCTTGCTGCAATGCCATATTGTAGAACTCATCGTATCTCAAGGGCTCAAAGAGAACAAGAGCGAGCTGAATTTCTTCTCTGAGACCACCCCTGAACTGATATATCATGCTCTTCTCGTCAGGGACGTCCTGCTTGGCAAAGCGGGCGAGCTTCTGAAACAACTTGTTGTAGTCATATACAGACAAAGAGCCTTGCTTCAGGTTGCGGAATTCCTCACGCTTGCTTTCAACCACACTCTGAGGAATATGATGAGCTCGGAAATCTCAACAGAAATCATCCCAAGTGATAACACGTCCACCTCTGGAATCCTTGTACTGCTGGAACCACTCTGCAGCTTGATCTTTGAGTTGGAAGGAAGCGAACTTAACAAAGTCCTTAGGCCTGACGTTACTGCACTCGAAATGCTTGCACAGATCCACAAGCCAATCGTCAGCATCGGTTGCCTCAACACAATTGCTGACAGTCTTTGGCCCGTTAGCAAGGAACTGGTTGAGTGTAGCAAAGTGATTCTGATTGTTGCCTTGATTCCCTTGGTTGCCTTGATTGCGCTCTTGAAGAATTTGCATGATCAACTGTGTGTTTGCATTGGTTGCGGCCATCACAGCTTGCCATGCCTCCGGAGGAGGTGGTGGTGGTGGCGGATTAGGATTCAGAGTCGTGCGCGTTGGAGGAGCCATCCTGAAGAGGTTGACATCCATTAGCACATCGATAGACAAATATTGAAGCTGAATCCAACGGAATGAAAATTGCAACATATAGTCTTCACATCCGAACAAAATGAACGAATGCATTCCTCTTGAAATGGTCACATATCCATAAATTGAGAAGCCACGTAGAATTAAGATAGAGAAATAAATCAATAAGGTGCGGATCAAGAATGAATAATCGGTAAGAAATCCCAATCTCAAACCAAATATCCGTGGAAGAAGAACTAGAGCTACTAGAATTCCCACCTATGAAACTCCCGAACCTTTCCGGTTATGCAATCAGGTGTTGGGGATACAGGGGAAGCATAATATCTCAACCAATTCTAGCAATTCCTACATCTAATTGTATCCATCCTTCAACACATAACCGAGAAAAACTTCGGAAACCATCTTCCTCAACCTTCGAAAAGCATCCGTTATACAAGTTATGGCGATACTCCCGAACTCCCGCCCCAGTACTGGGTGGCGTCGAGGTTATCTCACCAACGAACTGCATAAAAGAGATTTTCGATGTCGGCGTACTAATCTCAGGTATTCCAGAATTGCAACGATAAAATTATGATGACAACACCTTAGAGCTCAACTCCCCGGGACACTTCCACAAAACCCCTGACAGGAGGCACCAAGACAATGTTCTCATCATAAAAACATCGGAATGATTCCAAGATACCCGCGTGATCCTAAAATTTTTTTTAGTGAAATTTGAGAAGAGAAGAGTCAAAACTCTTTGTCAGGATGCCTTACCAGAGCGATGAGGAGACTGAGAAGTAAAAAGAATTCCTAAACTCTCCGATATATAATTCCTAAATGACTCAAAACATTTTTCTAGACACAACTCGACCGCTAAAAACGATCAAGCAAAGGGGCTCCTAAGGTCGGGGAAGGCTCTGATATCAACTTGTAACACCCTCGATGCGACTATATCTCCCACGTGTCGAGGCACGACTTAGAGGCATAATCACATTGAAGGCATATGTTGCAAGTTAGGCAATCTTCACAACATCCCATGTAATAAGATAATAAAAGGGGAGATAACATAGTTGGCTTACACTCGCCACGTCAATCAAGTACATAAATAACATTACATCATCCAAACACTCATCGCCCGACTACGGCGCCAAAATAAAAGATAACCCAACATGCGACACGGTCCCAATCACCCCCAACTTGGCACCACTACTGATCATCAGGAAAGGAAACATAGTATCGTTGAGAGTCCTCATCAAACTCCCACTTGAGCTCGAGCGCGTCTGCTCGAACGGAATCATCGGGCCCTGCATCTGGTGTAATAGTAATATGTGAGCCATAGGGACTCAGCAATCTCGCACCCTCGCGATCAAGACTATTTAAGCTTATAGGTAAGGCAAGGTAAATATATGTGGAGCTACAGCAAGCGACTAGCAAACTATGGTGGCTAACCTGTTCGCAAAAGAGAGCGAGAAGAGGAGGCAAAGCGCGAGCGAGAAACTAGAGAACAACCTGCACAAGCATTACTCCAACACTGTGTCCACTTCCCGGACTCCGACGAGAAGAGGCCATCATGGTAACACACTCAATTGATTCATTTTAATTAAGTTAAGGTTCAAGTTATCTACAACCGGACATTAACAAATTCCCATCTGCCCATAACCGCGGGCACGACTTTCGAAAGTTCAAATCCCTGCAAGGGAGTCCCAACTTAGCCCATGACAAGCTCTCACGGTCAACAAAGGAATAGACCTCCTCCCAACAATTTCCGATCAGACTCGGTATCTCGGTTCTTCAAGACACTTCGACAGGTTAAAACAAGACCAGCAACACCGCCCGAATATGTCGACAAATCCTGATAGGAGCTGCACATATCTCGTTCTCAGGGCACACTTAGATGAGCAAGACGTCGGGTAGGCCAGCCCAGAGTTGCCCCTGGTAGCCCCGGACATCGCTCGGTTGGACCAACACTCAAAGGAGCACTGGCCCGGGGGGGCTAAAATAAGATGACCCTCGAGCTGCGGAAACCCAAGGGAAAAGAGGCTAGGTGGCAAATGGTAAAACCAAGGTTGGGCATTGCTGGAAAAGCTTTAATCAAGGCGAACTATCAAGGGGTTCCCATTATAAGCCAACCGCGTAAGGAACGCAAAATCCGGGAACATAACACCGATATGATGGAAACTAGGGCGGCAAGAGTGGAACAAAACACTAGGAGAGAGGCCGAGCCTTCCACCCTTTACCAAGTATATAGATGCATTAAGATAACAAGATAATATAATGATATCCCAACAAGTAAACAAATGTTCCAACAAGGAACGACCTTCAATCTTCACCTGCGACTAGCAACGCTATAAGAGGGGCTGAGCAAAGCGGTAACATAGCCAATCAACGGTTTGCTAGGATAAGGTGGGTTAGAGGTTTGACATGGCAATTTGGGAGGCTTGAAAGCAAGTGGTAGGCATCATAGCATTGGCATAGCAAAAGAGCGAGCAATCTAGCATAGCAAAGATAGTAGTGATTTCGAGGGTATGATCATCTTGCTTGCAAAGCTGTCAGAGTTGACGGGATCCTCGAAAGCAAACTCAACGGGCTCCTCGTTAGCGAACTCGTCTCCCGGCTCTACCCAAACAAGACAAACAAGCAACAAGGACACAATCAACCATGTGCAAGACTCAAACAAAATGATGCAAGGATGGTATGCTATGCGGGATGCGATGCGGGATGCATATGCAAGATGTGATAGGAAATGCAAGAACCTTGCCTCACTTGGGAATCCAAGTGTGCCACTGGAAAGATGAGATGAAATCGCTTGAAAACGATTTAAAGAACGCCGGAATCGGAGTTACGGTTTGAAAATGGCAAGCAATTCAAATATGACGCCGGTCTGCGATTTACAGCAAGTAGGCATCTAAATGCAATGAGATGAACATGCTACAGCACCCAAACATGGCAACAAAATACATGGCAGGGATGCATACAAGATTCTTAACAAAATTCTAGCACTGAGATACAGCCAATTCATCCATTAACAGGTTCAAACAAGCATGGAATTTCAGATCAGGTAGCACTTTTCGGAGCAACAAAACTACATGCTACCGGACCTGAACATGGCAAAGTAAAGTATGGCATGGAGCTACTCAAAGATCTTAACAAAAGTCCCTTGGTGACCTTGATCCAAAAGGGATCAGAAAATACAATTGCAAGCATGTGAACATGGCAAAAACATAATCAGTTCTCACACTTTGTGAAAACTTGAGCATGCTGAAACCAGATATCAAGTAGGCATGTTTACGAGCTCGATGCACTCACTACGGTGCAAGTCATGACCAACTAAGCATACATCTATCAAGAACACACAAAATTCAAGCTAGACATGGCAAGAACAATAGCATAGCATGCACGGATCAACTACAACATCATCGGCAAAATTGCAAACTAGTTGACAATCTGCCCAGATTCAGAAAGTAGCAAAAGTAGAGCTCGATTGACTCAAGCTAGGGTGCTCCATAATTGCAAACAAAGACATGGATGGATAGTGCACTACAAGATTAAGAAAACATCCTTACCGATCATCCTCAAAAGAGGCACGGATCACTAGGAAACAACATGAACATATGGCCATATGAGGTAAACAGCTCAAGGACTTAGTGGAATTACTAAGTCCCTGAAATCAGAATTACCAAGTGCACCACTTTGCAAGCTTGTGCTAGTCACCACACTCATCACAAAAATACATGGGTCTCACCTCTGGAAATATGACAAAACCCTTAAAAAAACATATGTAGAGCTTAGGGGCATATCATGCACACATTAATCATGGCAAAAATGACAAAAAACTAAATGGAGCAGCAGATCTGACAATTATTTCAAGTAGCCCTCTTCTAACAGCATTTCGGGCATCAAGATGAACTCAAATGAAAATGACGCAATGGAATGAAATGATGTACACTCAGAGGTGAATCTTTTGATATGCTATATGCCAAAAACGGATTTACGGATGCGGAGATACAAGGCTATGAATAGGAGCATATGGACTAGAAAATTCCGGGGACTTAGAAAAAAAAGAACCACCAGATCTAGGGTTTCAGTGGCACGCAATCCGAGGTCGACCGAATCCCTCGCCGGAGTCGTTGGCCGGGGCGGCGGCCGGAGCGGGAGGAAGAGGCCGGGGCGGCAGAGAGGAGGCGAGGGGCGGCGGAGCCGCGGCGGCCAGCGACGAGGCGAGGTGGCGGCGCACGGTGGCGGCGGAGTGGCGCCGGGTGGCGGCGGAGCGGCACCGGGCGGCAGCAGCTCACGGCCGAGGCGGTGGGGCCGGTGAACGGGGTGAGGAGACAGGCGGCTTCGGGCGGCGGCGCGGGGGTGATGGGCCGCGGGGGCCGGCTCCAGGCTCCCCGGGCCACGCGGCGGCGGGCGGCAGTACAGGGACACGTGGCGCGATGGGAGAGGCTGGGACCGGCGGCGGGATTTTTCCGGCGTCGCCCGGACGTGTCCGGCGGTGCGGAGGGAAAAATATCTAGGGTTAGGGGGAACGAGACCCGGGATTTCGTGGAGGGATCTATTTATAGGCATAGAGGGAGCTAGGAGAGTCCAAATGAGGTGCAGTTTTCGGCCACGCGATCGTGATCGAACGATCTAGATGATGGAGAAGGCTTTGGTGGGTTTTGGGCCAAATTGAAGGGGTTTTGGGCTGCAACACACACGAGGCCTTTCGGTCCCTCGGTTAACCGTTGGAGTATCAAACGAAGTCCAAATGATACAAAACTTGACAGGCGGTCTACCGGTAGTAAACCAAGGCTGCTTGGCAAGTCTCGGTCCAATCCGGAAATGTTTAATCCCCACACACGAAAGAAAGGTAGAAATGACCATCGGAGGAGAACGAAGCGCCGGAATGCAAAACGGACAACGGGAAAAATGCTCGAATGCATGAGATGAACACATATGCAAATGCAATGCACATGATGACTTGATATGAGATGCATGACAACGATAACAACACACGGAGACAAAGACCCGAACCCGAGAAAATTAAATAACTTAACGCCGGAAACGGCAAGAGTTGGAGTACAAATTGGGAAAGTTACATCCGGGGTGTTACACAGGTATAAGTTGTAAGCTATGCAGACGCAATTCAACATAATCAGAAGCAATACAAAGTAGACATCATATGGAAAACACAACCACATATAGCAGTTCCAAGTTAGAGCAAGCACCTATGATGGTGAAGTAGGGGAGATGTGCTCATCATGTACACGTATGTTCTAGAAACAGGAACACGTGTCATATTCACAGGCATTATGTGTAAAGTAAGCAGATGCAATTCAACAAAGTTAGAAGCAATACAAGCTAGACATCATACGCAATATGCAACCACATATAATAGTGCCAAGTTAGAGCAAGCACCTGTGATGGTGGAGTAGGGGAGACGTGCTCATCATGTATACAGCTACGTTGACTGTCCAGCCTTGTGTTGTCTTGCGAATCTTGTTGGGAGGAATGCGGAGTAGAATCTGTAGAGACCCCCAGTTTGAATTGCTCCAAAGGACCACCGTCATCCACTATTGGACTAATTTCCTTCAGCTGTAATGATTTTGCATTGTGAAGTCAAACCGATAAGAAAAAGGAATAAAATTTGCTCTTCAAAACTCATTCATGCATGATACTGATGAACACTACACGGATGAAAGGCAAACACATGATGTGAGGATGGAATATGTATGAAAAATAGGATGGCATGACATATTCACACCTATGATGTGGTAACTAAGCAGAAGGCATTTCAACAAATTAGAAGCACTGCAAGCTAGACACCATATGAAAGACGCAACCAATATCACTCTGCCAAGTTCAAACTGTATGGCGTTTCAACAAATTAGAAGCATTACATGCTAGAAATCATATGCAAGAGACAACCAATATCACAGTGGCGACTTAAAGGTGCCTTATCATAAGTGACTGATGCGGGATATGCAAGAATAGTAGTCTGATGTAAGAACATCGTGTGATCAGGTATACTTTGTTCTAGAAACAAGAACATATGTCATATTCACAAGCATTATGTGTAAAGTAAGCAGATGCAATTCAACAAAGTTAGAAGCAATACAAGCTAGACATCATACGCAATATGCAACCACATATAATAGTGCCAAGTTAGAGCAAGCACATGTGATGGTGTAGTAGGGGAGATGTGCTCATCATCTACACAGCTACGTTGACTGTCTAGCCTTGCGTTGTCTTGTGAATCTTGTTGGGAGGATGGCAGAGTAGAATCTGTAGAGAACCTCCATTTCTGTTGCTCGGAAGGACCACCATCATCCAATGCCTTGCCAATTTCCTTCGGCTTTATTGATTTTGCATTGTGAGGTCAAACCGACAAGAAAAAGGAATATAATTCACTTTTCAGAACTCATTCATGCATGATACTGACGAACACTACTCTGATGAAAGGAAAAACCATGATACGAGGATGGAATATGTACGAAAAAATGGACGGCTTGACATTTTTACACCTATGATGTGGTCACTAAGCAGAAGGCACTTCAACAAATTAGAAGCACTTCAAACTAGACACCGTATGAAAGGTGCAATCAATATCACTCTGCCAAGTTAAAACTGTCTCGTCATAGGTGGCGTTCATCAAACTAGAAGCAATACATGCTAGAAATCATATTCAAGACGCAAACCAATATCACACTACCAACTTAAAGGTGTCCCATCATAAGTGACTGATGCAATATACACAAGAAGAGTAGTTTCGTGTAAGAACATGGTGTTATAGACAGATATAGTATGTACCAAAAATCGGAAAGTGTGTCATATCCACACGTATCATGTGTAAGCTAAGCAGATGCAGTTTGCACTAATTAGGAGCAATACAAGCTAGACACCATATGCAACATGCAACCAGATATCACACTGCCAAGTTAGAGCAAGCACCTTGGATGGTGGAGTAGGGGAGCAGAGACTTGGACCTTGTAATGCACTATCAGTACAAGGAGAATTGGTACAGATGCTCCGATTACGTTGCTGCATAGGACCACCATCATCGCCTTCCTTACTCTTTTCCTTCCTCTTTCTTGATTTTGCCTTGTCAAGTCAAACCCACAAGAAAAAGGAATAAAATTTGCTCTTCAGAACTCATTGATGCATGATACTGACGAACAATACTTTCATGTAAAGGCAGCCGCATGATAGGAGGATGGAATATTTATGAAAAACAGGACGGCATGACATATTGTCATGTATGATGTATAAAGTGTAAACTAAGCACAAGGTGCTTGAACTTGTTAGAATCAATGCAATCTAGAAACCATATGAAAGATGAAACCAATATCACTCTGCCAAATTAAAAGGGTTCCCTAACAAATGTATTTGACCAAATTAGAAGCAATACATGGCAACAGGCTAGAAATAATATGCAATATGCAACGGATAAAGGTGACTCATCGTAAGTGATTGATGCAGGATGCAAAAGAGAGGTAGTTTCATGTAGGAACAAGGTTAACACATAGATGTAGTGTGTACCAAAAATAGGAAGGCATGTCATATTCACAGGTATAATGTGTAAACTAAGAAGATGCAATTTACCCTAATTAGAAGCATTACAAGCTTGACACCGTATGCAACATGCAACCACATATCACACTGCGAAGTTAGAGCAAGCACTTGTGATGGTGGTGTGGGAGAATTGCGGTAATCAACTAGAGAGCTACGTTGACTATCTTCATTTAGCCTTGTTGTTTCTTGAGAATCATGTGGGGAGGATGACACTGCACTCTTTAAACGAGTATGGCGTCTCACAGTAACCCACTGGGGTGACTGTCTCATCATAAGTGATTGACGAGGGATACAAAAGAGCATTAGTTTGATGTACGGACATGGTTAATAGAGATATGTAGTATGTATCAAAAATAGGAAGGCATGTCATTATCAAAGGTATAATGTGTACAGTAAGAAGATGCAATTTAACCAAATTGGAAGCAATACAAGCTAGACACCATATGCAACATGCAACCACATTTGACAGGGCAAAGTTAAAGCAAGCACCTGGGATGGTTGTGTGTGTGGCAATTGAGATCATCAACTGCAGAGCTACGTTTACTGTCTCCAACTGCTGACACTGCACCCTTTAGAGCGCTGAAACGCTTAGTGCTTATCTTCGAATTACACTAGAGCGACTTTTGTCTTATCTTTTCTGCATTCATCAACATTGCATCAGAGTCTGAAATACCCATGCATAAAAAACAATAGTGTGAGTATGGGTGAAGTGTGTGCACAATTAGTATAGTGTAAAGGTAGCAGATAGCAGGCCGATGAGAAATAAATGACGGGAGACATATGATAGCTCTACAACATGCATGGCACACTAAATTACTACAGGATTTTATGAAATTAAAAGTCGACTGAAAACAAATAGGTCAGTCCATTTTTTATACACCGTCCGATGTACAAAGAACGGGCAGATCGCCTTCATCTACCTCTAGCCAGTCAGTGTTGACGATCTTTGTCGAAACGCCAGCGACCACCCGCCCAGTCCCCTGCTTGCGCCCTCCCTCGACCTCACCGCACCGACATGCTTGGCACCGCCCCCCGGCCATCCATTCAAGCCCTGCCGACCTCCAAATCGGGTGCAAGCAGTTCCTGCGCCCCACACCCCTATGATAGACACCGATGCACCACTTCCCCAACGAATAGGCGGACTAGGTGCTCCGCACGCCTAAGCGCGTGCTGCTTCTTTTAATTGCGGTTTGACTAACCCTGAATTGTAACCCAGGCGGGCTACTGACCTCTAGAAAAGGTGAAATAGTAAAGGGAGGAAACCTTGTGCATTTAGTATCATGAAGAAGATGAAGTAAGAAGCGCTCAACTAGTTTTTTTCGTGGGATGAATACGTGTGAGCAGAGACGTAAGGTTTGCACGAATAAGGGAAGAGGAGTACCTCTTTCTGCTGGCAGTGATGTGTCCTCCTTCTGTTTTTCCAACGATCTTCTTGTGGTTCGCTGGAAACAAGAAGTTGTGGAGGACAGTGGAGCCTTGGATGAACCAATGGCCAAGTTGTTGAGTGTGGTGCGGTGGCCGTCTGTCGGCGGCGGGGAACCAGATCCGAGGTGGCGAACAACGGCGTAGCGGGAACAACTCCGGTGCGGTGGACGGTTGCAACAGTGGAGCGGCAACAGTGAGGCGCACGACGGCGTGGTTGAAGTGGTTCTGGTATGGCGCACGTCGGTGTCGGAGTCATGGAGGCAGCTCTACCTCGGGTTCAGCTACTAAGTCCTTGTGGGCGTTGTGGTTGCGTTGGACGACGACGTCGGGGTACCGGCTCCGGCGTGATGGAGGAGGGCGGCGGTTGATTGGGCACTATGGGGTGGAGGACGGAGGAGGCTGGGGTTTCGCGGCTGGTGGAGAGGGCATTTTGGCGCCCATGGAGTATGAATGTGGAAATGGAGGTAGGCGGGGAACTAAGGTGGAACAATGTGTCGGTTTGGGACGCTTGTTTGAAATTTGGGGAAAGTTACAAACTTTGCCCCCATCTAAAATTTTAGACATATTGCGGGTTGGAGGTAGGACAGTAATCTCAGGTGTCCCAAATGTGTGCGGGATAGATTTCGGCCGAGCGCATGGGTGTTTAGGCGCCCACGGCGTATGAATGCTTCTCGAAGGCGGTTGAGACTGGCGTCTTGGTGAAGTTACAAACCTTCCCCGGTTTAGACCTTTGGACATCGGGCCGATAGGCTACACAGGACAGAGTTAGGACAGTAATTTCCTACCACCAAACATTAGTCTTGCGCGGTTTCGGGTGACCAGAGGCCTATTTGGCGCTTCCTTCAATATTTGGGAGCAGAAGCATTAACATTTTCGGTTCTCTTGAATTGAACTTTCAGGGTTTGTCAAACTTCACAAATTTTTACTCTTGAAAATCCTATTGCTATGATTATTTTGGAATGGAGAGGGTACATTTGAATATGCATTGTACATGAGTATATATTTAAAAATATGAAAATTACCTCAGTTCATGCATGGTTCCAGATATAATCTCCTTGGTTGCAAAAGAAAAAGTTAGACATGCGTATGAACATATATTGCATGTTCAAACGCACTACAAAGATTGATGCCCCCTTTTACATCTGGTTTACAAATGCCATTATCTTGTGTTCAAATATATGAATGCACTTCCTATGAATTCGAATCTTCGAAAACCCCTTTATGTTGAATTCGACATGTATTCTATTTCGTAGCTAGCAATTCGGAATGTATCCATGCAAGTGACAAATGTATAAAGTGCTTCACACTAACAACATGGAGTGCACTAATTAGTGTTTATATATGAATTGCAAAAGCATCCATTGCCTGTATTTCAAACCGCTCTCACTCTATGGATCGATAATATGAAATAAACACATGCACATGCTAAAATTCAATAGAGTATGGGTGTCTGATAGACCGATTTTCGTCCATACGCAATTTGCAAAATTCATGATCTCACCCAAAAATAATAATGCCATTTATTTTTTAATTTAATGCGTAGAACCGCCTTTTACACGTAGATGCACTATGCCTCGGCCCGTTCACACAAACACGCTATATATCTCTCTATCTACCGCATAAGTGCACACACTTTATATTCATCGTTATTTCTCTTTCACACATGCTCACAATCTCTCTCGGGGTGTCGGGGAGTCTCACGCACATGCTCTCTCTGTATACCTCTCTCTCTCTCTCTCTCTCTCTCTCTCTCTCTCTCTATCTATCTATCTATCTATCTATCTATCTATCTCTCTTTCTGACTACTATGTACCACTCTTTTCACGAATCTCAGTTGGAAAACACTGTTTCTCTCACATGCAGATATACACACACACGGTCTCTACTAGCCCTCTATACGCACATATATGTGCCTACGTGTCTCCCGCACACACATTATCTTTAGGCCTCTCTTGCACACATTGCCCCCCAGACACACCTCTCTCTTAGCAGTTGGAAGATATGATTCCCTCATATCATTCGGTAGGATATCCCTGACTGTTAGGCTAGATGGTAATACGAGGCAAAGTTTTACCCTCGCTCGGACCCTTGCAGTTGAGGAAAAAGCCTACTCCTGGTATTGTATATTAGTGATAGGGGTGTGTACAAAGTACACATGAACACCAGGCATTGTGCGTTTGTGTATAATATCGATGAACTAGCCCCCAAGCTTCTATAACATAGTGGGGGCCTAGGTTTACAAATCATATATAGTCGGCTTATCACCAGTGGGGATAGAGTCCTCCGCGACTCTGGTAGCTAGCTTTGTGTTGAATGCCGAGTCCTTCACATGGGTCTTCGTATAACGCGTCTTGGTCCAACCTATGTGGCGCAGGATGGAACCGACCCATGAGTCCTCATGTTGACCCACCACAACTAGAAATGATGTGCCCACCACACCACACACGCAATCGACCACTAATAAAATAAGCATATACAATAGTACAATGTTATACATGAAAGTTAATTGCATGGTGCATACAAAAATATTTGTTCTGCATTGTGAATGTTTATATATTCTCCTAAAATATTAGTCACGGGAAAGAGAGATGAAGGGCATATCTCTCCTTATCTCCACCGGCACCCCCTCTTTCTACACCACTTTCACATACGCACACAAACTATCTCTCGTCCCTCTAGAAGTATGCATGCCCACGACACATTCACGTGTGACGGTCACTATATTTCAAGCTAAAGCACTATACGGTCACTGGAGTTCAGAATATGCTCATTACGGTCAACTTATACATTCTCGTGGTGATCATATGGTATCTTGCTCACGATACGTCTCCGTATTTTCTTGATGACACTGACGGACTTTGCATTTGATGCGTGCTCCGTATTTTGTTGATGACACTTACGGTTATTGTATTTGAACCGAAAGGACGATATGGTCACTGGACTTCAGAATAAGCTCAACACGGTCACCACATACATTTTGTCATGCTAACCAACATGTGGTTGGATGGTTAGGAGGACAGTGGTTTCTCGAGCCCACCAGGGTTAAAGTCCCGGTGCTCGCATTTTTCCAGGGTTAATTTCAGTATTTTCCGGCGATGTGCATTCAGTGGGAGGAGACGTTCCACTCGACTACGAGGAACCTATGGTGACTTCGTAAAATATCAAGATCATATGCTGGCTCACTCTCTCGAAGGTGCTCATAGGGGTAGGGTATGCATGTGTGCGCTTATAGCGGTGAGTGCTTGTGTGTATATACGAGCCCTTGCGTATGTACCATGTTTAAAAATTACATGTCATGATTATACGGTCACTGGCTCACCCGTACAACTCCGTATTTTGTTGATGACACAATCAATTGACCAGTCAAACGTTCCACGTGGCGCAACTAGTGTTGCACCATCAGGGCGCGTAACTATGGGGCCCACCTATCAGCCCGTATATGAAAGAAAGAAATGGTAGTCTGAGTCTGTACTGTGTTAATAAAATACATTTTAGGGTGATCATACGGTCACTTGCTCACCATACAGCTCTGTAATTTGTTGATGGCATGATCAATTGACCAGTCAAACGGTCCACATTCAGCAGCGCACATTACCATAGGGCCCACCCGTCAGCGCGTATATGAAGGACAAAAATGGTAATAAATTAGTGGTCGGTGGGTACTCGAAGTCGTGAGACCTCGAGTTGGCAGTCGCCGGCTGTGGGGAGCGCATTGATTGGGCGGTCAGGTGGGGACCGCTGGAGAAAAAGCTCGGCGCGGGGGGCCTAGAGGGATGGCTGGTGCAGCGGAGGACCGGCGGTGGGGAGTGGTTTCGGGGTGGGCGGGGCAACGTGGCGGCGCGGGCCGGCCACGGGCGGCGGGGGCCGGCGGTTCGGCCGGTGGTGGCTGGTGGCTCAGGGGGGTGGAGTTTGATGATAAACTGCAGGCCCTTGATTTCGTATCCAACGGCTGGAAAATCTAATGACCAGAGATGAAAAAGTCAGTTGACTGACGTGTAGCCTCACCCCGCACATACACATGAACGCACGCATGCAGGCATGCAACACTGACATGTACACATAACAAACACACGCGCGCATGCAGGCATGCAACACTGACACGTACACATGCACTCACAAACACACGCATGTACGCACACATGCATGCAACACTGAAACGTACCCTTGCACTCACGCAACACTCGCATGCCTGCATGCACACAGCACACGACGCAAGACACACACTCAACCTATACGTGCATGCACCCTTTGTTAAGGACATGGATTGTTACGGGTATTAATCAATCTTTCTGTGATAAGTAGAACATTGATGTTTGCAGCGGTCTTTATGGATCACAACGTATCGAATAGGCTATCAACATAGTAGGCTTATCTACACGAAAAGGTTGATGTCACACTCAATGAACAATCATCAGTTTATGAAATGCCCGCTTCTGACCGCCCTAGCCCATGAAAGGTTCCTCTGTTGTGTGCTGCGTGCGTTGGGTCACTGACATGCAGGCCATGTACCCAAAGAGCCCACATGTCCGTGGAAGAACGGCGGGGTGTCCTATGTCAGAGTCGAGGGCGCCACTCGCTGCACGCCTCCTTGCCGCATTCAAACGCCTCCATGAAATCGCCCGTGTGGAAGCCGAGAAACCCACTCTGGACACACGTCCATTCATGACCGGGCCGGCATTAAACGCAATGCCGGCCGAGCTCCTCCCATCCATCGTCTATTTAATCTCCTATTTAAACGCAATGCCGGCCAAGAATCGCACACCTCTGCCGCTCCCCTATCTCCTCCTTCACCATTTTGTCCACTCTTACAATGGCTTACGAAGAGTAGTTATTCCGCACAAGCCATTTGTCTAGGTTTGTATCTCTCACACGCACCCACGTAGGTGGGGGACGTGCACGAAGAGAAGAAGTGAACACATGGCGCACGTACTCCCGTCTCTTTCCCAACCACACCCGTGCAGGTACACAGTGGAGCTCATTTCTATATGAAAAGGCAGCCCACATGGTAATTTGACCATGTACTAGTTGTCCACTTGCTGGAGGGAGGATCGTCTACCACGGGTGAACAAACAAATTGCGAATTGACGCGTTATGTTAAAAAAGAGGAAACCATGTGGGGCCTACCTTAGAGGCAAGGCTCTATACACTGAAGTACTTTCGATGTGTCCCGTCAACTCGCAGAATGATGAGAAGCTTGCTTAGTATGCCGTCTCCCCCGCCCACGGGCGCGGTGGCTCGCAGGATGAGGTGAAGCTTGCTTACTAGTAGTAGTACTGTACGCCTTACGCCCGCTCCCTCGCCCACGCGCGCGGTGGCTCGTAGGACGAGGAGAAAATTTTACTACTCCCTCCGTTTACTCCTCGTCCCTACTACCTTGGTTAGAGAGATTATCATATTGTTTGGATTATGTATGTCCTTTAGTACTCCCTCCATTTACTTATACAAAGCCACTATAAAAAATACATTTTGCATCTATACAAGGACACAAATTGTAATCGAGACAGAAGTTACTACTCCCTCCTTTCCAGTTTATGGCTCAATTTCAAAATCTCTCCAACCAAGGTAGACGGTGAGTGGTCAAATTAATTTTGGACTCCTAGTTTGCACAAGTAACTAGTACACTCATTTTTCTCAAGAAGTTATGTTTACCGAGGCATTAATTAGAACGAATGCATGAATGACCACTAAATTTCCATGAACTTCTACATGCATTGGTGAGTTTTCTCTTGACACTGCTTGCATCGGGTGATCTAATGCACCTCGAAATCCAACATGTGATGGTACTTGTCGGTGTCAAAACCGGCGGATCTTGGGTAGGGGGTCCCGAACTATGCGTCTAAGACGGATGGTCACAGGAGGCAGGGGACACGATGTTTACCCAGGTTCGGGCCCTCTTGATGGAGGTAATACCCTACGTCCTGCTTGATTGTTCTTGATGATATGAGTACTACAAGAGTTGATCTACCACAAGATCGTAGAGGCTAAACCCTAGAAGCTAGCCTATGGTATGATTGTATGTTATCCTACGGACTAAACCCTCCGGTTTACATAAACACCGGAGGGGGCTAGGGTTACATAGAGTCGGTTACAAGAGCGGAGATCTACATATCCGTATTGCCTAGCTTGCCTTCCACACCAAGGAGAGGCCCACCCGGACACGGGATGAAGTCTTCAATCTTGTATCTTCATAGTCCAATAGTCCGGCCAAAGGATATAGTCCGGCTGTCCGGAGACCCCCTAATCCAGGACTCCCTCAGTAGCCTTAAACCAGGCTTCAATGACGATGAGTCTGACGCGTAGTTTTGTCTTCGGCATTGCAAGGCGGGTTCCTCCTCCGAATACTTCATGGTAGATTTCGAACACAAGAATAGTATCCGTCTCTGCAAAACGATTTCCACATACCACCATAGAGATAATAATATTTCCACAGATCTAATATGCTGACGTGTTTTGATAGCACGACGTCATGTCATGATCCAGTCCTTATCCGAACCATTTTTCCCAGCCAGCACTGCACATATTGCGAGGCCGTTTTCTTGACACATCTTGTCGAAGCAGAGATCATGTCCCCCTTATTACGGGATTCTCATCAATACGGACGTGGGTAACCCACTCGTGCCCATTGGCATGACTCCTCGATTTTAGGCGAGTCCAGAACGGCCGCGAAGAGGCCGCTTGATATTCACCCTCTTTATAAAGAGGCCAAGACCTGTCCTTTTTTCCTCTCGTGCTCAATCGAATCCCTCCCCCGCCTCGAGTTCCAACACCCCAGGCTCAGGTCAGGCACTTCGGACCTTCAACCATGTCCGGATCCAACCTTCAAGGTTGGTGGTTGCCTTCCTCTGTCACAGAGGAAGACATCAAAAGGCCGAGAGAGGCCAGATATCTGACTGCCGAAATTTCGCACAGGCTGCTCGCCCGAGGGCAGGTCATCCCCACTCCCGAACCCAACGGGAGTGTTGTGTTCATCTCTCACTTCCTCCGAGGACTAGACCTCGCTCTGGATCCCTTTGTTAGGGGGCTCATGTTCTATTATGGGCTGGATTTCCATGATCTGTCCCCGGATTCCCTCCTTCACATCTCGTCGTTCATCGTCGTCTGTGAGGCCTTCCTCCGCATTACCCCTCACTTTGGTATGTGGCTGAAGACCTTCAATGTGAAGACGAAGATGATCGAGGGGTGACACGCAGAGTGCGGAGGTGCCGTAATAAGCAAAAGCGCTGACGCTCCATGGTCAGAGGGTTCCTTCCTAGAGGTGTCCAGTTTGTGGCAACGGGAGTGGTTTTATATCACAGCTCCCCGAAGTGCCAAGTGGGTAGCCGCCCCTGCCTTTCGCTCGGGCTCCCCACCACAACCGACGTCATGGATCAGCAGGGGGCTGAGCTGGCGTCCAGCAAAGGATGTGCCAATATTGCAGAGCCGCATCCGAGATCTCATTGAGAGAGATTTTAGCCTAGTTATGGTAATGCAAGTTATGATAGTTCGTCGAGTCCAGCCTTGCAAACGTTGTCCCCTCCGTATGTGGGAATTCAAGCCGGAAGGACCGCAAACTATTCAGCACTTCCTCGGCATGACGCTTGAAGAGATGTACAAATTGTTCTTCAGACCCCAAATAGAGTGTCCGGACACCACCGAGGATGCGGGTCTGAGATGCAACCGCCTTGATACCCAAGTAAGTAATCCCATGGCCGAATATGCTGTCCTTTTATTTATCATGACATCATTCTAAAAAGTCACTCTTTGACCAGGACAGGATAACAAAGGCGAAGATGATTAGGTGTTCGGCCCCCCTTCCCGAAGGCTTGGCCAATCCAGTACAGGACCGAATGCTCGAGCCGGTCCCTTATCAGGTTCCCTCAAAGGAAGATGAAGGGGGAAATAAAGAGGCCGAAAGCGGGCCTCACTCACTACTCGTCCCAACCGGGGGAATGAGCGCCTCCGCGAGGGAGGATAACCAGGGAGAAGAATCTGACATTTCCTCTCCTCGAGGAAGGAAGAGGACTACCTCTGAAGATCTGGAAACAAAGGTTTCCAAACGGGAGAATAAATCTTCGCGAGAGGGTCCTACCTCGGAGGGTATTCTTGCTGCAAAATGTCTGCACGGGGATCATCCCTCTACCGAGCTGTAAGTAATCAAAAAGTACTTAATAGTGAAAATATCCTACCTTACTTCAGAAGACAATAACCGAAGCTTATATATTGTAGTTCGGATCATAGCCCTTCTCGACAGAGTTCATCTTCAGGGGATCTTCTTCCGTAGATGATGGAGAGCGAAACGCCTCCCCCTGTCACCCCGCCTCATGAGGCGGGCGACCCTGAAGTGTCGTCGTAGAGGGTCTCTCCTGATCCACCAAGGCCAGAGGGTAACCCTTTGGCTACCCGGAGTTCTGAATATTCGGCTCCTAAAGAGAGCAACAGAAAGAGTCCGGGACCGTACAGTGTGCGGTCGGACGCACTGAAGGATCTTCTGGAGCAAGTGGCCATCTCAGAAGCGCATCGTACACTAATGGGTACGGTAATTGAAAGGATTTCATACGCTGAAAGTGGATTGCATGAAGCTTTTATGAGTCTGCTAAAAGGCTTTGAGGTACGTGAAATAGTGTATGTTTTTGACAGTACCGCACACGTTAGGTGTGCCCTATGCAGATAGTAGCCCCTGAGACTCTGGTTGTCGTCGAAAACAGCGGCAAACAAAGGATCATATTCCCAGGTAATAACCAGACCGCCTTTATGTGTAGGTGGCTGAAGCTCCGGTGGCTAGCCGGACTGATGGGTTTGCCGAGATAAAGCGGCAACTTGATGCAGCAGATGCCGACATAGTGCTTGTCAACAAGCGGCTTGACGAGGCACAGGGTAAGTGATTTTTCCGGTGATCAGCACATAGTAAGGGGAGCATGATGCCAGTATCTTTAATATGTTGTGACTACAGATGGAGCTGCCACCGTGGAGACCCTTCGGGTGGAACTTGCCTAATCCAAGGAACAAGCAAGGAATAGCGATGCGGCCGCTCTAAAGGCGGTCGAATAGCTGAGGGCTGAACAGGCCGCGCACGGCCAAAGCAAGGAAAGAATAGCCAAGATGGCCGTTGAGTTAAAAGATACCGCTGACCGTTACAAGCTTCTTGAAAAAGAAAGCTGAACGAGGGTGATGGACCTAGAGAAGGCCATGGTAGCAGCCAAGGAAGCCCGCTCCAAAATCAGAGCGGCGAAGGAGGAGCTGCATCAAGCTACAGATATTGTGGCTGGGAAGCCCTTCTTGTTGCGGACTAAGTTCAGAGATCCGAAGTATGCTCCTCTTGATCAACTATGGAGTTCTGTGGACGCCTACGTGGATTTGGTGGCAAGTGCTGCTGATGAGACCGAGTACTTCAAGGATCAAAAAGATCGCGAAGTGGAAAAGCTGTTCTGGTCACTGTTCCATGCTCCAGTGCGTTCGTTGCTGTTGAATGAGTGAATGGACGAGTGGGCCGAGCTCCATAGGTTGTCCAGACTTGCCATGAGGTCTGTTGTGGATCATCTGTGGCCGGGAGGGCCAAGGCTGAATAGTTACTTTAGTTTAGTGCAACAATTCCTTAGTGCTGTGCCGCACATCGATGCTATGAAGAGGTCGGCGTGTATAGAGGGTGCACGGATGGCCTTTGCCCATGTCAAGACATACTGGGCGGAGATGGAGGCCACCACTATTGCAACACAGGGTTCGGCCGTGGGCCGAGTGGTTGCCGAGCACTACTTTGAAGAAGTTCTTGAAGGCGCTCGTTCGATAGAGGCTCAGTGCTCGAAGAATATTATGTTCTAGTGACATGTACTCCCATTGTAAAAACAATGTTTTATTGAGTTATCAAGGCTATGTTTATACTTTTGCCTGAAAGTATTATGATGCCTCCTGTGCGGCCGTTTATGTATATATGTATATAACCTAAAAGTTTGCAGTCGTCGGCATCCACCCCCACGCATATAATGCAGGGGTGTTCGAAAAAACGCGTATTCACACTTGATCCAATGTCTTGGTCCATTAAGGAGGTGGTAGCGCAGCGAACGAGGCAATCGGACTATGTTGCTTTAACACTTTCACTTAGCCATAGGAGTTTGATGGTGGGGCTACTATATAGCCCCTGGTACCTCTGCGCTCATCCGAATACGGGGCGCATACGTACATGACCGGGAAACGGCCCTTCGTTAATGCGGAGGAATCCCGAATATTCCGCTAAGTCATCGAGTGGTTGACCAGTCTCGCACTGTATCATGACAGTCAGTTTTCGGCTTTCTCAACTGAGGTGCTCATCCGGATGAACCAGGGCACAATCGTAGTAGTTCTCCCAGTGCTACCTTAGCTGATATAGCGGAACGTAAGGTACCAAAACATAGGAGCCGGGAAAACCCAACATTTGACCGAATACATGATTCGGAGCTGATGCATATAAGGCGAAACTCGCGACACCGAACACTCCCTAAGGTATTCAGTCTTTATAACATATGCCGGGCGGAACAATGCCCTTAATAATAAACCCCGAGTGTCCAGGTACGTGCAATATCCTGACGTGGCCACATGCCAAGAACGTCAGTATCCTTCTCGGTTGTATTGAGTATCCGGAGGATGTGAACACCAAGAGACAGTAAAAAAGGTTTACGAAGGGTCTTAATCTGAAAAGAAACCTTTGAGCGGGACCCTGCTGCACGTCTGCGCCTGTGTCTTCGTTGTGTCGTGTCTTGGATGGGTGTAGCACGATTGTCATCTGTAAAAGAGAAGAACTTAGGTGAAAGTTGTCGTGCCAAAAAATTGGTTATTATCGATAAACTATTAAAATTCAAGATACGTCAAGTTGAGCCGGAGTAGCCCTTATTACACGCGGGAAGCCCTGGTACCGTATGGGAGGGTTTGATCATCAAAACAATCTCATATATATGTTATGGTGCACCAGACTCGTCTAACCGTGCCCGTGGTCTTGATGACCTGTCATTTTTCCTGGTTGGTGAGGTTGTCTAGTGCTCGGCTGTTAAAGCCACCGCACATTCTTCCGCGTATAGAAAACACTCAGTATTTTCACTAATTGTGATGGTGCCACGTGGTCCGAGCATCTTAATCTTGAGAGAAGCGTAATCTGGTATTGCATTAAAAACCAGCGAAAGCCGTTCTTCCGAGTAGTGCTTGATAGCCACTTCGGAATGGAGCGATGTAGAAAGTTAACCTTTCACTTCGGAAGTTATCGGGAGAACCGAATACAACCTCTAGCAATAGAGAGCCCGTACAGCGGGCCTCTTGGACTGGTATTACTCCCTTGAAGGTAGAATTACTGTGGCTTATTTGTGTCTGGTCTCTCCCCATTTTGCGGATTGTGTCCTGATATATCAGATTTAGACCACTGCCACCTTCCATGAGGACTCGTGTGAGATGGTATCCATTTATTATTGGGTCTAACACCAAGGCAGCCAATCCTTCGTGCCGGATGCTTGTCGCATGATCCCCGCGATCAAAGGTGATCAGGCAGGCCAACCAGGGTTGAACCTAGGGGTGACGGGCTCTATGGCGCGTGTGTATCGGAGTGCATATTTGCTTCTCCTCGTCGTCACATGGATCATGTTTACTATTTTGACCTTTGGTGGGAATTTTTTCTGTCCGCCAGTGCTTTGCTGGCGAGGTTCGCCCATGTCTTCGCTTGGTGTCTCCCTCCTTGTGTTCGGCGTTTAGCTTACCGGCCTGCTTGAAGACCCAACATTCTCTGTGGTGTGATTTGCAGGTTTATCGGGGGTGCCATGAATCTGTCATAGTTTGTTAAGAATCTTGTTTAGGCCAGACGGTCCATCTCTGCTGCCTTTGAAAGGCTTTTTCCGCTGACCTGGTCGAGAGCCCCTGAATCCGGTGTTAACCGCCGTATTATCTGGGCTATCTACTTTATTTCAACGCTTTTTTTATTGCGTCGTGGTTTTCCATTGCCATCCCTAACTTCGGATGTGCTTTGGTCACTGGTGCTACTGCGGGCTAACCAGCTATCTTCGCCCACGCAAAAGCGGGTCATGAGGCTTGTTAAGGCTGCCATTGTTCTCGGTTTTTCTTGGCCGAGGTGTCTGGCAAGCCATTCGTCTCGGATGTTGTGTTTGAAAGCTGCTAAGGCTTCGGCGTCCGAACAGTCGACGATTTTGTTCTTCTTAGTGAGAAACCTGTTCCAAAGCTTTCGGGCGGACTCTTCAGGCTGTTCAATTATATGGCTTAAATCGTCTGCATCCGGAGGTCAGACATAGGTCCTTGAAAATTAGCCCGAAAAGCATCCTCGAGCTCCTCCCAACTTCCAATTGAGTTTTCGGGGAGGCTTTTCAGCCAGCGGCGAGCTGGTCCTCGACTGGAGTGTTATTTTCTCTTGCGCTGTTATCGCTGTTTTTGCTGTGGCGGGACTTAGAGTGGCGCCGCTGACATCAGGGCTCAGGTTGCGTCTTGGAGGGACCATCCTCCGCTGTCTCTTCGCCATTGCCTTCTTTGGGTGTATCCACCATGTATATGTCATGTGATGAAATGGCTGTCTGGCGCCCTGTGGGCGCTGATTCCTGTTCGTCTCCTGCATCTTCGTCCAGGCCGTCGATGTCTTTGGAGTCGAAGTTGAGCATGTCGGTTAAGTCATCGACAGTGGCTACTAAGTGGGTGGTGGGTGGGCAGCGAATTTCTTCGTCGTCCGCATCCCATTCTAGCCGGACATAGTTCGGCCAAGGTTCTCCTATCAAGGAGAGAGACCTTAATGAATTTAGCACATCACTGAAAGGCGAGTGCTGAAAGATATCCGCGGAGGTGAACTCCATGATCGGCGCCCAGTCGGATTCGATAGGCACGGGTGCAGGCGGCTCGGAGTCCGTGGCCGGAGACGAATCCAGTGGTTCGGTGACATGGCTCTCATAAGGGGTGAAGTCAGTATCCGGCACCATCGCCATTGAGAGTGCGTCCCCAAGGTGGAGACTATCCCTCCGTCCTTGGATGGCACGATTTGCTCCAGATTGAAAGCCGGAGTAGTTGCAGATGCGATCTCCCGAACACTGTCCGACGGCAGAGTTACGTCTTTCTCGTCTTGACTGTGCGGCGCACCTGACACGGGCTCGAATCCGTCGAAGATCAAGTCTTCGCGGATGTCGGCAGGGTAGTTTAAGTTTCTGAATCTGACCTGATGGCTAGGGGCGTAGCTCTCGATCTGCTCCAGATGGCCAAGTGAATTGGCCCGCACTGCGAAGCCGCCGAATACAAAGATCTGTCTGGCGAGGAAAACCTCACCCTGGACCGCATCGCTACCGATGATCGAAGGAGCCATCAAGCCTTACGGTGATGACATAGTGGAATTCTCAATGAAAGCACCAATGTCGGTGTCAAAACCGGCAGATCTCGGGTAGGGGGTCCTGAACTGTGTGTCTAAGGCGGATGGTAACAGGAGGCAGGGGACACGATGTTTACCCAAGTTCGGGCCCTCTTGATGGAGGTAATACCCTACGTCCTGCATGATTGTTCTTGATCATATGAGTATTACAAGAGTTGATCTACCATGAGATCGTACCAGCTAAACCCTAGAAGCTAGCCTATGGTATGATTGTATGTTATCCAATGGACTAAACCATCTGGTTTATATAGACACCGGAGGGGGCTAGGGTTACTGTTGGGGATATAGCTACCAGGTATGACCCGCCCAGGAGGGATCGGGTCAACCCCAATGGCGGGTTACAAAGAGAAGCCCAGTAATATTCAAGATTATAGTTATCTAGACTTGTAAAAGGCCTAAGCCCAAGGGCGGCTTAAGGCCCAAATATAGTAAACCGGCATATGTAAAGGAAGGCATATAAAAGAAGTCACCTAGCCGCACACGTTTTATGAGCCAGCCGGGACTCTGTAGGCCGCCAGGCGTCAACCCGTGTATATAAGAGGGCAACCTGGCGGCGGCTTAAGAAGAGAAACAACCAGATCGATAACCAAGCCGGCGAGTTTAGCCCCTTGGAGATCGAAACTTCAGCAATACCAATCCCAACTAGACGTAGGCTTTTACCTTCTCATAAGGAGCCGAACTAGTATAAAATCTCTCGTGTCCTTTGTCCCGATTAACCCCTTTAATCTTCCTAGTGTGATGGCCCTACGACTAAGTCCTTGCTCTAGGACATCTGCCGTGTCAACTCCACGACAGTTGGTGCCCAACGTGGGGCCAGCGCATGGTGGATTTGAGTTCTTGAAGGGCAACTTCGAAGGGCTCAAGGGATACGTTGTGGGCCGGATGACCAAGAGTCGTCGCGGCAAGCTTTACATCGACGATGAAGGCTGGGGCCCTGAGGTCGGCTCAATCGAGTACGGGTACCGGGTCCCCTTCGGCGGAATTCACGTCTTCATCGGCCGGATCGACGAGTCGGGCCCTGAGCCGGACGTCCACACCAACCTCATCGAAACGGCTCAGCGCGCCAGGACCACCCGTGTTCAATCTGTCATGAAGCATGCCTTCATAGGCTCCATCCATGGCGGTGAATACTCCGAAGGATCGGTGGAAGGCGGGGAGACAGCCATCTGCTCTGATACTGCATCATCAACCGGCGAGACGGACTCGTTGTACCAGTTGCAAGACGGCATGCTCGGGGGCTGTTCCCATGGCAGCAGTATTCTGGACCCCATTGAGCCGCCGAATTGGCCCGGAGTCTTCATGGCAGGGACGCAGCCCGGGCAGAACTCTACCGCATCAGCAGCAGCAGCTACCAGGTTGGCAGCAGCCGGGTAAGGAGACCCCGCGTGCCCCCGGCTCAGATTCTAATGGACCTCATGGATCAGCTGACGACTCTGTTAACCGCTATGGTAGAGCCGGCGGATAAAGCCCAGCACGACGCAAAAGTGGCACGCGTGCGGGAGGAGGTGGTGCAAGCTAAGGAAAATCTAGCCGCGGAGGAAACGCAGATGGCAGCAGAACGATTAGCTCTGGATGGTCGTGCTCAGTAACTTCAAGCAGAAACTTTCTGACTCTCGGTGGATCTTAACGCATCAAACGAGGTAATGAGGAGGAGGCATCAGAAAACTCAGTCGCGTCTGCCTCTAACGCTGGATCTGAGGAACCTGTTCCATACACCCGGGGCTGGGGGGAGCCACCCGGCGGAGGCAAACCGGGTCACAACACTCGGTGCACCAGTTCAGCCACGCGCCATGGAGCCACCTCCCGTAAATACAGCTCCTCCTCGTTATGTGTCAAAACCTCCGGGTCACTTCTCCAACCCCTTGGAAAACCTCATCGCAGCATCGGCTTGTTTGGCGGCTCTCCCAATGGAAGGCGACTTGCCAGCAGCAATTGAAACCCGGAGGGTAAGAGAACTACTTCAGACAGCTCTGGCCCAGCAGGATGCATACTCCTATAGTCGAGACAGGATTCATTCAACTCCTCGCCCAAGCCGCAGCCCGAGTTACAGTAGGCACATGGAGTCCGCAGAGATGTCAAGTAATGCTCAACGCCACAACCGGCCATATAGGCATGAGCCGGTGCGGGCTGGAGCCTTAACTTGGCGGATCAAGAGAGGATTCGTCAAGAGGCGGAACGAGCGGCTCAATTAGCGGCAGAGCAGGCGGCTCACCAACCCTTTCTGGATTATCCAGCAACCTCGGTTAAGGCAGGACTGGCCACAAGAACCGGAGGCATGCCTTGCTTGGTACCGGCCATACGCAATGAGCGGTTGCCAAAGGATTTCAAGGGGCCTCGTAAGGTGCCTAATTACACGGCTGACCTACAGCCGGGGGCTTGGATTGAGAGTTATGAGATGGATATGGAACTGTTGGAGGTTAGCGATGCTGCAATGGCCAAGTATTTTACCATGATGTTGGATGGAACTGCTCGGACTTGGTTGAAGGGATTGCCACCCAATTCTATCTGCTCATGGGCAGAGTTGAAAGCGCGGTTCATCCAGAACTTTAAGGACACGTGTAAGCAGCCAATGTCGATTCTGGACCTGACCAATTGCAAGCAAGAGGACGGTGAATCTACAACCCATTGGGTGCGCCGGGTCAAGGAGATAATACATTCATCTAATAAGATGGATGCCGGCTCAGCAGTTTTGATGTTGGAGAGAAATTGCCATTTTGAACCTCTGAAGCAGAAGCTAGGGCGGCTTAAACATGACTGTAATGAGATGGGAACGTTGATGGCGGCTCTTGTCAAGTATGCTGATTCTGACACCACCAAGGACCCGGTGTCTGACAAAGAAAAGGCAACGAAGGGAAAGAAGAACGACAATGGCAAGGGTCACCAGCATAACCCGGCGAATCAGGGAGGTAATAAATGTAAGGCTGATGAGTTTGTCGCTAATACTAATGCGCAGGGTAGTAATCAGCGACGCAAGGGCAGACAACCCCCTCGATCGGGCGGGTCAGGCCCCACCCTTGAGCAGTTGTTGAATGAACCTTATCCAAAACACGACACCCGGGAGAAACCAGCCACCCACTTGTGGAAGGATTGCATGATCATGAAAGCATTTAAAAATTCAAATGCGTTTGATGGGGGTCACGGCCTGGGTGGCGGTTCAGGTGGAGGCGGCTTCCAGGGCCCGGGCGCCGGTTCAGGCGGAGGAGGTTTTCATGGTCAGGGTTATCCTTGTCAACAAGGAGGATATAATCAGCAACCCGGCCAAGGGAATCAGCAGCAGCAATCCGGTTATCAGAGCAACCCGAAGCAGTTGAGTAGTGGACAGTATCATGTATTTACTACCAGTTTTTGTAAGAGGGACCAGAAACTTTACAACAGGGTCGTCAATGCCATTGAGCCGGCAATTCCACGTTATCTACGTTGGTCAGAGCAGCCTATTGTGTGGAGCAGAGAGGATCACCCGCCCCGGGTTGATAATCCGGGTCACTTGGCTTTGGTAGTGGCACCTCAGGTTGGTGGATACAAGTTTACTAAGGTGCTCATGGATGGAGGCAGCAGCATCAACATCCTCTACTATGAGACGTTCCGCCGGATGGGATTGACGGATAAAAATCATAAACAATCCAACATTGTTTTTCACGGTGTGGTACCTGGTAAGTCGGCATACCCATTTGGTAAGATTGAGCTGGAAGTATCCTTTGGGGATGATTATGACTCCAGAGCGGAAAAATTAACCTTTGAGGTGGTTAAGATCAAGAGCCTATATCATGCTCTGTTTGGGCGGCCGGCTTATGCCAAGTTCATGGCTCGGCCATGTTACGTATATTTGCAGCTCAAGATGCCGGGTCATAAAGGCATCATTACAGTACATGGGAGCCGGAAGATAGCCTTGGAATGTGAAGAAGGTGATGTTGCCTATGCTGAATCTGTTTGTGCAACAGAGGAGTTAAAATTTTACAAGGATCATGTTGACCCGACAGACATGACGTCATTAAAGAAACCAACAACAGAGCATGATCCGGAGTTGAAATTCAAATCAGCTAATGACACTAAGATGGTTGATTTTGTACCTGGCGACTCATCCAAACAGTTCATCATCAGCGCAAACTTGGATCCAAAATAGGAAAGCGCGCTCATCGAGTTCATCCGTGAGAACCGGGACATCTTTGCATGGAAACCTTCAGACACGCCGGGTGTCCCGAGGGAACTCGCTGAGCACACTCTTAATATTGATCCAAAGTTCAAACCTGTTAGACAGTTTCTCCGACAGTTCAATGAAGAAAGGCGCAAGGACATTGGAGAAGAGGTGGCCCGGCTCTTGGCAGCCGGGTTCATTGTGGAGGTCTTTCACCCCGAATGATTAGCTAACCCGGTCCTTGTACTAAAAAAGAATGGCACCTGGCATATGTGTGTGGATTACACCGATCTGAACAAGGCTTGTCCGGCTGATCCTTTTGCTCTCCCCCGTATTGATCAGATCATTTATGCTACGGCGGGTTGCGCACGTTTGCGTTTCTTGGATGCTTATTCCGGCTATCATCAGATTAAGAAGGTGATCAAGGATCAGGAGAAGACAGCTTTTATTACTCCTTTTGGAGCTTTCTGCTATGTGTCTATGCCTTTTGGGATTAAGAGTGCCCAGGCGACTTACCAAAGGTGTGTGTAGAATTGTCTTCACGATCAAATTGGGCATAATGTTCATGCTTATGGGGATGATATAGTGGTAAAATCCAGGAAGGAGGAAACCTTGGTCACAGATCTGAAAGAGACTTTTGATAATCTCCAGGTCTGCAAAATGATGCTTAACCCGGCCAAGTGTGTTTTTGGAGTTCCAGCTGGCAAACTCTTGGGGTTTTTGGTGTCCAACCGAGGTATTGAAGCTAACCCATAGAAGATCAAGGCAATTACATCCCTAGCCAAGCCAACATGCATCAATGACGTTCAGCGGCTGGCGGGTCGTGTTGCTGCTTTGAGCCGTTTCATAAGCCGGTTAGGAGAAAAGGCAATGCCTCTGTATCAGATGATGAAGAAAATAGATGTTTTTGTTTGGAGCGATGTTGCGAACGCTGCTTTTGAGGATCTGAAGGCACAGCTGGCTGAGCCGCCGGTCCTGGCTGCTCCAATTGAGAAAGAGCCGCTATTGTTATACGTGGCTGCCAACTCACGAGCTGTTAGTGTGGCTATTGTGGTAGAGTGCAAGGAGGCTGGCAAAGAGCATCCGGTTCAACGGTCGGTTTATTATGTTAGTGAAGTGCTAATTGAGTCTAAGCAACGATATCCACATTGGCAGAAGCTTGTTTATGGGGTGTTCATGGCGAGCTGGAAGCTTAAGCATTACTTTCAGGGACATCCAATCACTGTGGTTAGCTCTGCTCCTTCGGGAGACATTATTCAAAACAGAGAAGCCACTGGGCGAGTCGCCAAGTGGGCAATTAAGCTTGGGTCTCATGGGTTGAAGTATGTTCCACGTACTACAATTAAGTCTCAAGCCCTGGTTGACTTCATCAATGACTGGACAGAGATGCAGATGCCAGAAGAGAAGTCAGACAACACGTATTGGACTATTCATTTTGATGGGTCCAGGCAGTTGGAAGGCTCGGGGGCTCGAGTCGTGCTAACTTCCCCACGAGGTGACAAATTTTGTTATGTGTTACGGTTGATGTTTCCTTGCACTAACAACGCAACAGAGTATGAAGCCTTGCTCCATGGTCTTTGAGAGGAAAAAGAGATGAGCTTGAGCCGGGTCAGATGTCTTGGCGACTCGGATCTAGTGGCTCAACAGGTATCTAGCAAGTGGGATTCCAAGGACCCTCTCATGGCGGCTTATAGCTGAGAGGTTGATGCCGTTGCAGGACATTTTAAAGGTTATCAGGTGGAGCACATTGACCGTCGAAAGAACGAAGCAGCTGATGCTTTAAGCCGGTTGGGGTCTCAACTTAAGCCAGTGCCACCTAAGACCTTTTTGGATGCTTTGCATAACCCCTCTATCAAGTTGCCCATAGAAGCAGATTTAGCTGTTCCTGACCCAGAGGCGCAGTTGGTAGCATCTCTTCATATCATCCCAGATTGGACGGTGCCGTTCTTGGCTTACATGACCCGGGCAAAGTTGCCAGCGGATGAGACCCTGGCTCGATAGATAACTCAGCGATCTAAGTCCATGACGATTTTAGATGGAGAATTATATCACCGCAGTGTTTCCGGAGCGTTTCAGTGGTGTGTTTCCGCCGAAGAAGGTCAAGAAATCCTTCGTGAGATCCATGAAGGCGATTGTGGTCATCACACCGGGTCAAAATCTTTAGTGGCCAAGGCGTTTCGTCACGGCTTTTACTGGTTGACGGCTCACGCTGATGCAGAAGATCTGGTCAGTAGATGTGATGGATGTCAGAAATTTGCACGACGAGCGCATGTGCCGGCTCAAGAGCTCCGGATGATTCCAACCACTTGGCCGTTTGCGGTCTAGGGACTTGACATGGTGGGACCTTTCAAGAGGTCTAAGGATAAAAATACACATCTCCTGGTGGCAGTTGATAAATTCACCAAGTGGGTTGAGACGGAGCCTATGAGTAAATGTGACGCAGCCACGGCGGTTCAGTTCATGAAAAAAGTGATTTTCCGTTTCGGTTTTCCACACAGTATTATCATTGACAATGGCACTAATCTGTCCCAAGGAGCTATGGAAGAATTTTGTCAACGAGAACACATCCGGCTCGATGTTTCTTCTGTAGCCCAACCTTAATCCAATGGTCAAGCTGAGAGAGCCAATCAGGAAATTTTGAAAGGGCTCAAACCCCGGCTTATGTTTCCTTTACAACGAACACCGGGTTGTTGGGTAGAGGAATTACCTTCAGTGTTATGGAGTATCAATACTACACCCAATAGGTCTACAGGTTACACACCTTTCTTCATGGTTTATGGAACGGAAGCAGTGTTGCCTAGTGACATCCGTGATGACTCGCCCCGTGTGGCAGCTTATGTTGAGGCTAACAACGAAAAAGCCAGACAGGATGCACTTGACTTGTTGGGTGAACAAAGAGACTTAGTAGCGGCCCGGTCAGCAATTTATCAATAGGACCTGTTTCGTTATCACAGCCGCCGGGTTAAGTCCAGGACTTTTCAGGAAGGCGAGTTGGTGCTCCGGCTCATCCAAGACCTGTCAGATGCACACAAGTTATCCCCACCTTGGGAAGGACCCTTTGTGGTCAGTAAAAATTTAAACAACGGGTCATATTACCTCATTGACGTTCGAGAGCATGCAGACTCATGTAAGTCGGAAGAGGAGACCCACCGGCCATGGAACATTGCTCAACTTCGGCCATATTACACCTGAGCCACCGGCTGTCACATCCCTAGTTCTGGTATGACCTAGGCTAGCCTTCATGTTTGCATCATGTTTAAATTTCATTGAAATTTGAATTGGGGATTTGTGAAACCCTCAGAATCATTCTAGAAATGACCCAAATAAAAAAATTGCTCCAAAAAGGTCCAAGAAAATGCTCGTGTTGCTCTCTGAAAATCTTGGACACAGATAAAATTCAAACCAACATTTTCAGGAGCTCATAAGTATTTATTTTGGGCATTTGGAATTAATGCAGTAATTATTTGCTTTGGATATATATTGTTATATATATAAAATATTATCCAAAAATTATGCCAGTAGTTGAGGAGCTCTGGAATAATACCACTAGCCCCTGCAAAAATTGGCATAAGAAAATAAAATGGTTTAGTATTTTATTTAAACCAAACAAATGTCAGAAAAATAGAAAAGAAAACAAGAAGGAAAACGCTTACCCGGACCTTACCTGCGGCCTGGCACTGTGTGGCCCAGCAAGCCGGCCCAGCCAGCTGGCCGCACCAGTCACCCCCTACCTCTCGCTAGGAGGCCAGGGGCGCGTGGTCGCCGCGCGCATGCACGCATTGCGCCACCTCCTGCTTCTGCCGACGCGGGAGAGGCTCCTGGAGCCGCCGCATACTCCCCCGACCCCCTCTCA
>NC_041392.1:332123827-332151245 GCF_002162155.2 Triticum dicoccoides | reverse complement strand
CTCGTCGCCGCCACAGCCACTTACTCCCCCTCGCCCTCTCTCCGTGTCTGCAAGCTCCACCACGTCGCCGGCCATCTCTCCGTCAAGCCACACGCCTCGGGAGGCCCTAGAGTGTCTCCATCGACGTCGTCTTCATCCGCGGCCACCGGAGATCGTCTTCGCCGCCCCGCCGTCTCCAGTGCGTCCCCGAGCTCGCCATCAAGCCCGTCGAGTCCGCAATGAGCTTCTACTCCGTTCCCCTCTTTCTATTCCTCCGTTCTCGCGTCGTAGCACCTTTTCCCCACCACGGTCGTAGCTCCTCGCCGCCGATCATGGAGCCACCATGGCCAGAGCCCGAGCCCGCTGCCCCCGAGCACCCAGTCGTGCTCTTGGTGCCACGAGGGTGCCGCAGAGCCCCTCGGGTGGCCTCCACGTGCCCCGCAGCCCGCTCCTGCCCGTAGCCGTGCTTCGGCCGCAGCCCCGAGCTCCGCTCCAGCGAGCTCCGGCCACCCCGTGTCCTCCCGTCGCCTCCCCTGGATGCGCACGAGCCTGGGCTTCGCGTAGGTGGTCTCCGCCGCCCAAATGGTCGTCGGAGCGACGATCCCAAGCCCTCCGCCGCATTCTGCCTCGTCGGCGGCTTAACGTCGGCGGGATTGACCGGGTCCAACCCCCCTACTGACCCAGCTTTGACCCTTATGGGTCAATGACATGTGGGGCCTGACCCTGCTAATTTCCAATTTAGGATTAGTTTAACAACTAATTAAACCATGTTAACTAATTGGGTCACTGACGTGTGGGCCCAACCCCATTAACTAAACCAGTTTAGGTTTAATTTAATTTAGGATTAGCCACAGACACTGACGTGTGGACCCCACACGTCAGGTTTGACCTGGTCAACGGCCTTTGACCTGCTGACGCAATGCTGTTGTCATGCTGACGCAATATATCATTTTTCTGGTTTAAAAATAAATCAAGAAATCCCAGAAAATGATATAAACTTCAAAAAATCATAGAAATTCAACCGTAGCTCAGATTGAAAAATTATCAGAAAAATTCAATCTATCCACCTGTACCATTTGCATGCATGACAAACCAACTTATACATGTTGTATATGAGGAAACACATGAATGGCATTTATCAAGGCTTATTTTGGAGTTGCATTTGAAACTTTGGTTCAAATGGACTTCATGCAAATGAATGCTAGATGCATTAACTCAAACAACATCACATACTCATGCCATGATCATGCATCATATTGTTGCATATGCTTGTGTTTGATTGTCGACACCATTCCTTCTCGATAGGTCTTGCTCCGGAGACCGATCCAGAGTACCTGTCAGAGGAGCAGCGCCCCCCTGTTGATCTACCTGGCAAGCAAACCCCCTTGTTCATTCTGATACAATCCTACTCTCTCGCTCCTGCTCTCATTTATTACATTAGGACAACAACGATTCAACTGCTACTTTATGCTGCGGTAGTTGAACCCATTCCACTGCATGGCCTGTCATTGCCACAGTAAATAGTTAAAACCCACTAGCATGTGTAGGAGTTGATTGAACCATGTTGTGTTCCTACCATGCCATGCCTGCTATTGCTTAGAGTTGTGTCAGGTCTGATTCATCGGGAATGAATTGGAGTTTTACGATATGTTCTGGTGCTGAGAGTTAAGCGTGTGAACACGATTTGGTAAAGGTAGCGGTGAGAGGCCATGTAGGAGTACATGGTGGGTTGTCTCATTGGGACCGTCCTTAAGAACTGAGTTCTGTGTAAGTTGTCCAATGACTAGTTACTACCACACATTAGGCTCCGGGCGCTCCAAGCTCTCTCGACTTATTAGCCAACTTGATCTCTGTCCAGGAGTTGCAAATAGTTTCTGGTGTTTGTAGGTAGTGTTAGTAGTCTACCAAGTGGCACCCGGCCAGGTGGGCTTGGGACAGACTAGGCGCAGTGGCACGGTGTACCAAGTGGCACCCAGATGGTGGGCTTGGGAACCCTGCTCACATCGTTTGTGGCCGTGAGCGACACCCCGGCCGGATCTCCTTGCGGATGGAACCCGAATAGGCGATAAACCTGGATGGGAGACTTGTGTGGTTAGTCAGGTCGTGGCCGACACCCTCGCCAGGTTTCCGCTTGAAGGTTGCCGAGGTACATGATGTGTACATGGTGATAAGTGGTGAGAGCGTGTGTGAAGAAGTACACCCCTGCAGGGTTATTATGATCTATTCGAATAGCCGTGTCCTTGTTTATGGACTTCTTGGATGCTTACGTGGTACATAGACAACTTAAAGTGGATACTCTAAAATGCTCAAGACAAGTGTGAGTGCTATGGATGGCCTTCTCGTAGAGAGACGGGGATGAATCCATAGTAGTGTATTGATGTGGTGATTGGTGGACTCGTGTGCGCGGCCTCACCTCAAAGAATTTTCTCGTAGTCATAGAACAGGATAGACACTGAGTCAAAGCTGGCTTGCTGCAACTAAACCCCACATTGCCTTCTTGATACTAATGCATGTATGATAGGATCTGATGTAAGTCTTGCTGAGTACCTTTGTACTCACGTTTTCTTTATTTATGTTTTGTAGGTGAGACATCTGTCTCACTAGTATTACCGCTTGGACTTCGACGAGTAGCTTGTTAGCTCAGCTACGTTCTTGTGCCCTTGGGAGGGACTTGTAGATAGTCAGGCTTCTCAGCCTTTTTCTTTTGTAGTTGTCTGTACACAGACATGTAATGCTTCCATTGCTTGTATGCTCTGAATGACGGGTCATGTGACCCTTGTTTGTATTTAATGCTATGTGGCTCTTCTGGGCCTTTATCTATATAAGTTTGCGTTATGTTGTGATGCCATGTTGTATAACACATACTTGCATGTTATGCGTATGTGTAATGTGTATTGCTATGTGTGGGATCCGACAACCTAGTTGTCCATCCTTGGTTGTCTATCCTTGGTAGCCTCTCTTATGGGGAAATGTAGTCTAGTGCTTCCACCGAGCCATGGTAGTCCGCTACAGCCCAGTTTACCAAAGTGCTGCTAGCCCAACACTACCACTCCGGAACACTTAGACTGGCTGGCATGTGATTCACTTCGTTCATGTGTCTGTCCCTTCGAGGAAATGTCACGCAGTGACATCCAGAGTCCTACCTAGCCTGCTACAGCCCGGGTTCCCGGAGTCCTGTTAGCCTAGTTGCTACAGCCCGGATTCACACCTGTCCCCATAAGTTAATGCCACTTTGGGTTCATGACTAGTTATCTCGGCCCGGGTTCTCTGTCATATGGATGCTAGCGACACTATCATATATGTGAGCCAAAAGGCGCAAACGGTCCCGGGCCAGGGTAAGGTGACACCCGTGGGAATACCGTGCGTGAGGCCGCAAAGTGATATGAGGTGTTACATGCAAGATCGGTGTGACTTAGAATCGGGTCCCGATACCGGCTATCATCATGTACATACGTTCATGTTGTATATACTATGATAAGGAATAAAGTAAGACCATCAGTCTCTTTTCTTTTCAAAGACTATGCATCTTTATTATTTCTTATTTACAAATGACTATTAAGGAGCTGATCATATTTGAATCAAGTTTAACCTTTTTGGTCCAGCTTATGATTGTATCCGAATCTAGCTGCAAATCTCATGGTCACTTGGGGGCTTCCTGTTCAAACATAGGTCGTATTCGAACCAAAGAGAACATAGCTGTCATAACCCTCTTGATCGACTCAAGGCCAAAACTCACTGGGGGCTTCTTGATCGTATCGGAATCATAGCTTAACCCCTTTGAGTCCGACTTGGATCGTATTTGAATCAGGGTCGTTAAAAACCTCTCAAGGTCATTTGGGGGCTTCCTGTTCAAACATAGGTCGTATTCGAACCAAAGAGAACATAGCTGTCAGTACCCTCTTGATCGGCGCAACGCCAAAGCCACTGGGGGCTATATGGTCGTATTCGAACCTTAGCTTAAATCCTTTGGTCCGGTTTACTGGTCGTATTCGAATCAGAAGCCCCCAACCTTTTGAATACAAGATTAAAATTATGCTTGTTATCTGTCGCTTGCCTTTTAGTTTTGTTGTTGTTTCAATATTACAAATAAATTAGCCTGATCTTCTTCACCGGCTCAATTATTGGACAACACAGCCGCCCAGGTCATTCAAGCCGGTGGTTCAAGGATCAAAAGATATGAGCTACTAAGGTATAATGATCATTGAGTATTGAAGAAGCATTAACTTTTTTCATAAATATTGAGTTATCAAATTCAATCACCCGGATTATCTGAACTGGCGATCTAAGGATCAAAAGGGATAAGGTATGGTCATTACTTATACACGCTTACCTGCTGCGTTAACTAAAAAGTTCGTATTAGCCCTTATCCTTTATTTATATTTGTCTCTGCTCTTATCGAGGTAAATATATTGTCTCTACATTAGGTATTTGAACCCGTTTGGTTCTAAACCGCCATGCCAGTCTTTTCTTTGTATTTACTGGAACAGAGTCCAAACATTGCAGAGACAAGCATTAAACGATGCATAAGCAAGCATTAAGCATTGGCATCTGGAAACACAGATTCACATATAAATATTTTATGCGCGATGGCATAAGCAAACATGCGGTGTTTTAACAACTAAGTTATTACAAGGCTTTATAAGCCCATGAAGATGATCATTGTCCCTCCCTCGCCGGTTCACCATCTTGAGTCTGCTGGAAGTTGGGTTTTGACCAATCAAAGCCGTTCACGGCAACAAATTCGGCTTCGTTGTCAATCAGGCCAACCAGGTCAACCTCCGGGGCAAATGTATCTTCTCTCACTGGTGGGATCAAGTCTGTTACTTTATATGAGGGAGGGGCCATCTTCTTATTCTCACTATCAAAACCCGGCTGGTACTTGTCCACATTGGTGTCATCTCCAAGACTAGTCGCCTGAGGCCAGACTCCGCAGACGCAGGCTATGAAGTCATCCTGATCAAAAGGAGACCCGTCCTCCCTCACGGTAGGATAGCCCCTTGCTACGTCCGCCGGGTCTAGGTCTGGAACCCAAGTCTTGGAGCGGCTTAGGGCAGTCAAAGCTCTGGCTCGCACGTAGGAGCGTTTTACTTCTTGGAACCTGGCAAGAAGGATGGACAACTTCTTCAGGACGTCGCTGAGCCGGTTGGGTCCTTGATTAGCAGGAGAGATGGCAGCCAGAGCCCGTTGTGCGCTGATATACAATTGTTCAACCAAAGTGTATACTGCCTTCAGCTTAACCAACGGGTCTTGGCTCAGATTCTTACTTCGCGGACCTGCATAAATTTTTTACAAAGTCAGTTGGATGATTATACTCCAGTTTGGCAAAAAATATACGAAAGGTCAAATTAGGCATCTTACCAAAGATAGCAGCGACCATCTGAGACACCCGGCCCGTTAACCCGTTCAGCTCTGTTGAAATTTCTTTCAGAGTTGTTTCGGCTGTCTCAGCTCGACGGGTCATAAGTGTCTTCTCATTTTCCCAAGTCTTCTCCTTGGCAGCAAAGCTGGTCTTCAAATTTTCCATTGCAGAAAGGCTTATTTGCAGTTTGGAGGTGGAAGATTTGATTTCTGACTCCTGACTCGCTAGCCGGGTCTTTGCGTCAGTCAATTGAGAGTTCAATTCAGACAAGGCATTCTGTGAAACGTTCAGATGAGTCAAGACATGGTTTCAAATTCAAATATCCAAATTCAAGATTCAAGTCTCAAGTACTTTACGAATAAACCACTTGACACTTGGGGGCTAATGTATGCCAAATTAAATTTTTACGACTCTACAAACATATTTAATGTCCCAAGTCCCTTACAAAGTAACAACACTTGGCACTTGGGGGCTAATGTATGCAGTTCGGCGAGTTTATCAAGGTTAAGCCGGAGTGTTAAGTACTATGAAGACGGTTTTAAATTCTAAAGTACCGATTCATTAATGATCAAAATGAACCGGTCCTTGGGGACTATAGGTGAAGTTTTGTTCTATCAATATCAGGCAAAGATTCAGAGGTAAAAGTATCGGCCTATATTTTAAGTCTACATGTTATTCCATTTCACTTATAATCTGAAGACTTGGGGGCTGAAGGAATACTAGTAAACTGGAAACAACATACCTCATACTTCAACTGAAGCTGATTGACCATCTCGATCTCAGACTCACGACTGGAGTGTACATGACTGAGATAGCCAGATAAAATGTCACTGGCATTGAGACGGTCATAGTTGGCAACGTCAAAGCGAACCTTCTGCCTCTCCAATGCCTCTTGCTTTGCTGTGCACCGAGCCAGCACCGTTGGGTTCCCCGGGTCAACAAAGCGGCTCCCAGTAATTTGAACATCTTGAGCAGGTGGAGACGGCGGGTCGGTTGAGCTTGATGTTCCAGCTATAGAAGGATTCATAGTGGCTTCGTCAAAAGACGGCTCCGGAGCATTTGCTTCATTGACAATAGGCGGGTCTTCTGGAGCGTCAGTTAATGGAGAAGGCGGCCTAGCCGGGTCAGATGCCAGCACTGGCGGGTCTTCCGCCAGTTTTGCTGCCTTCGCCTTCTTGGATTTAGCCTGGCCTCTAAGGAAAAATATTGCAGGATTGTCAGTATAAAGATACAATTGAGCAACCCGGAAGAAAGGAGGATTTCTGATTACCCATGAGCAGCCTTGAAAGCCAGAAATTGTGTTTGTGATGAGTCGCCTAAGGAACGAGACACCTCCTGAAAGCATGCAAGAAAAGAGCTAAAAGAAATACAAGGAGTAGGATTCATTAAAACGAGTTAAAAACAGCAATAAGTAAACCTCGTTCGGGCGTTTCTGAGGGTTCTGTTGAAGGACGACAGCTGGTTCATCTTCAATCCCAACTTCACGGCGGCTTTCATGTTGCTGCTTTTTCAAATGAAAGTTGGGATCCAAGTGAGCTAAGGGGTTAGAAAACCTTACTTTACGGATCACGTCGAACTTTGTGTCTTGGTAAGGGCTCTGAGTGGGAGGAAATGATAGTTACCTCTGCTTCCCTGGCCTGACTGGCCCCAGTGTCATCCTGGTAAGGATCATTGTCAATAAGATTATTAAAAAATTGGCCAAGGGAATCAAGGGCTACCTCCGAGTCAGACGTGTCATCAAGTTTCATTAAAGCTTCAGCAGTGGTCTTCTTTTTCTTCTTCGATCTTCAGGTCGTTTTCTTGGCGGCGAGTTTCGCCTTCTTGGCACCTTCGTGATCATATTTGACTTTGCAAAAATCAGAATTGGCCTACAAAGACAAGAGGAAGGATCAGTGATAAACAATACGGCTGGACAAAATACAAAGGAAAAAAGATCAGAATATCCTTACTGCTGATATCGGGTTAAGTTTACAGAAGGGATTTAACCCAACAGTTCTGCAATCTTCATACTTCCCATTCACCAAAAGGTTTGACATTGATACAATGTCTTCCTCGGTTAGTTGAACCGGGGTATGACGAAGAGAGTCGTCCGGGCCTCAACCATATTCATACATCAATTTTGAATGACGGCTTAATGGAATAACCCGCCATGAGATCCAGCAGCGGGTCAGATCAACTCCGGTTAAACCGTTCCCCAATAAAGCGTTGATTCTTCTGATAGATGGAAGCGGCCTCTTGCGTTCAGCAACGGTAAGTTTATCTGGCAATACGAACTTGGAGTCAAGACGAGGTAACCCGGTAGTGGCTTCTCATTGGCTGGTGAGATGTCCTGACAGTAAAACCAAGTTTGGTTCCAGTCCTTTGGGTGACTTGGTAAAAGTATGAGAGGGAAGACAGCACCCTGCCGGTGCTGAATTGAGATGCCTCCAAGCTCTAAGCTAAGGCTGTTGGTGCACTCGTTCTGCCGGTTCAGATAGAAATATTCTCTAAACAGTTCCACAGTCGGCTCTTGCTGAAGATATACCTCACAAAGCACTTGGAAGTTACAAATATTGGATAGGGAATTGGGCCCAATATCCTGAGGATGGAGTTTGAAAAAGTGAAGAACTTCTCTAAAAAACTTTGAACCGGGCGGTGAGAAGCCACGGTTCATGTGGTCAGTAAAGACGATCACTTCGCCGTCTTTTGGATTGGGTCATTCTTCTTCCGGGTCAGGAGCATGATAAGACATGATGCTTTTTGAGGGAAGAAACCCAATGAGGAAGAACTCTTTTAAATGATCCTCAGTTATGGTTGAGGGGACCCTATTACAGATGGTGGGTGTCTTTGACGGCATGATGTGCAAGGAACTGAAAAAGGAAAAACAACATGCCGGTTCAATTTACGGAAAAATTAACAGTTAAAGGAAGAAGATGTAAAACAAGTAACGGCAGCTTAACTAAGGGCTAATGACATATAAGGAAAAGAAAGCCGGAGCGGTAAGCCGCCATGACTACAGATTCTTTTAGAAAGCGAATCCAGCTAAGTCTTGGCCTAAACAAGTTTCACCAAGCTATCATTATTATTTTGGATCAAATGGCTGTCCCAAAACAAAAATATTCTAGACCTAAAAATCTAGTACAGATGAGTTCGTCAGCTATAAAGAAGCATCTATACACAAAAAGGGATCTACTGCTATCAAAAATGGACGCAAAAAAACTACCGTGCGAGTTATATCTCCTTTTTGGATCAAGAGAGGCTGCGGAGGAAGAACTACCGGAAAGGTTCATGAGGAACAGTGAAGAACACCGATGAACTCGCAAGCCCTAATGCAGATCTAAAAATTTTGAGAAGGCAAGACTTACGGATGCAGATTTGTTGCGGAGGGTCATCGCCGTTTATCTGGAAAGTTCAGGGTGATGCAGCGGCCAAGCTCGAGGACGATGATGAGCGTTGCGGCGGCGGCGGAGCTCGAGCAACAGCGGAGATTGCGAGAGGAAGAAGATGAAGAAGAGGGGAGAATGAGAAACACCGGCCGCGTGCCTATTTATAAGGGCAGATGCGAACAGACGGGTGCGAAAATCAAGGGAGGACCAAAATAATGATTATCCAGCTAAACGAATGCCTTGATTCTCGGAAGACATTAAAAGATAAAAGATCCATTGAAGATGACGTCATAACATGCTTTCATGTTTTCAGAAGATGACGTCATGGCGGGTTACAGAGTTCTTTCAGACAAAGGAAGATGGGTTTCGTCTAAGTGTTGAAGATTGACAAGGAACAAAGTTCAAGTCAACCTTGGGGCCCAATGTTGGGGATATAGCTACCAGGTATGACCCGCCCAGGAGGGGCCGGGTCAACCCCAATGGTGGGTTACAAATAGAAGCCCAGTAATATTCAAGATTATAGTTATCTAGACTTGTAAAAGGCCTAAGCCCAAGGGCGGCTTAAGGCCCAAATATTGTAAACCGGCATATGTAAAGAAAGGCATATAAAAGAAGTCACCGAGTCGAACACATTTTATGAGCCAGCCGGGACTCTATAGGCCGCCAGGCATCAACCCGTGTATATAAGGGGGCGACCTGGCGGCGGCTTAAGAAGAGAAACAACCAGATCGATAACCAAGCCGGCGAGTTTAGCCCCTTGGAGATCGAAACTTCAGCAATACCAATCCCAACTAGATGTAGGCTTTTACCTTCATTGTAAGGGGCCGAACTAGTATAAAAACTCTCATGTCCTTTGTCCCGATTAACCCCTTTAAGCTTCCTAGTGTGATGGCCCTTCGATTAAGTCCTTGCTCTAGGACATCTGCCGTGTCAACTCCACGACAGTTACACAGAGTCGATTTCAAGAGTGGAGATCTACATATCCGTATTGCCTAGCTTGCCTTCCACGCCAAGGAGAGTCCCATCCAGGCACGACACGAAGTCTTCAATCTTGTATCTTCATAGTCCAACAGTCCGGCCAAAGGATATAGTCCGGCTGTCCGGAGACCCCCTAATCCAGGACTCCCTCAGTACTACTACTAGTAGTAGAATTGAGACTTATAAAACGGAAAAACGAATGTTTTTAGATGAGCCCTATAAATCCTAATGGGTACGTACTCCATAAAATCAGATGTTCCCAAAACTAAGTCACTCAACCTATATTTGCTTGTTTCCCTTCCAGCCTCCTTGCCTCGAATAGACTATGCCAAACTCCCCTGCCTACCGCGCGGGAAAAGTCCCGCCCTCTCCTTTTTTAGTCTGGGTTTGTATCGATAGATCGCACGAAGCAGCAAAAACCCAAGCCGTGTCTTGTACTCCTCCGTCGACGCCCACATTCATGAATTATGCACTTCCTGTCGCCGACATGTGGGACATATAGCAACCGGGTCGACGTGTCAAGCACCAAATAACAGTGCAGAACAGCAGGGGGAACGCACCCAGTCGTACCGCCCCAGTAGTAGTAGTAGTAATGAGCAATGAGACGTAAAATCACAATGCCGCACCTTCCCAGACGGACGAAGCAACCATTATTTCAAACTTCGGTTCGCCGTCATCTCAAACCACGTAGTATTGCTTCTGCCTCAAGAGGGACACGCACATCGCCTTGGTTTATCATGAAACGTGGGATCGCATGACAGGCCATGCTCCCCCTCTGATCGCTCGATAAAATCACCTCATTTTTACTAGTATACTTCCTCCGTATCGGTTTACATGGCATGCACGTTGTTCTAGGTTGAGAATTTAACTGGCTATATATGTGATGAACAATATATGTTTAGAAACTACATCCACTTAATAATCCAATGATATAATTTTCGTGACAGAGTAACTCATATTTAGTTAGTCAAATGGATGACCTGGAACTACATGCACGCCCTATAAACATAGACGCCTAAAAAAATGAGACGAAGAGTGTAGTTCAGTACATATCTTTTTAGATCAATATAGTCGGGATTCACCAAGGAGCATAACCAAGTGGTAGGTTGCACCTGTCGTGTTGGCGTAGTAACTCAAGCAGGGTCAGTCCGCACACGAAATGGCGACACACTTAACAGGACCCCTTTGGCCGACATGTGGATCACCCACCATCTTGTTCCACGTGCGATGCGCCAAATTACAGTTCGGAGCAGCGGTTGGAATTGGAGGCACCCCGGTCGTAGCGCCGCAGTAGTAGAAAATGAGCGATGAGGGGTCAAATCACAAAGCCCCACCATTCCCACATTAAGTTGGACGGACGAAGCAACCATCATTTCACTCTAGGGCGCTGTGACGCCCGGGTAATCAAGCTACAGTAACCCTCTGTTATGATGCCACATCACCATGATAACTGTTGCTAATCTCGTGTTAGATCAGAACCGATCCAAATTCAAATTCGAATTAAAGTCAAGCAATGAAAGTTTTCAATTCTCAAAACTAAAATGTTCTTATTGTGACAAATAAATCATGGATAGTATTGGTGGAGAAATAACATTTTTATAAAATAATTAATTACTCTAAAGTGATTAAAACAACAGCAAAAACAATTAAGTGAATACCTTTTTCAATTAATAAAATTCTAAACTAATTTATTTCGGGGTAAAACATTTATGGCAGTGGGTGGTTCTCAAACATTAATTTAAGAGTTGTTATCATTTTTTTAAACTAAAAATAATGTGTATCTAAAATAAAATAGAACAGAAAAATAAAAATAAAAAGAAGAAAAGAAAACAGAACAAAAAGAAAGAAAGGAAAATCCCCCCCCCCCCGCTGGGCCTCGGCCCAGCTGGCCACTAGGGTAGCCAGGCCGGCCCGGCCGGCGCCCCCATAACCCCTCCAAACCCTAACCCACGTCACCTGTAACCCCCACTCCTCGCTCGTTCCACCTCGTCTCCCCACCCCGCCCCGAGTGGATCTGGATCGGGGGCAACCGACGCCCCTGACCCCGCCCGGAGCCCGCCCGGAGCGCCTCCGCCTCGACCCCGTCGCCGCCAGCTCGCCCCCGTCGACTATCTGCCTCGCCGGACCACCTCAAGCTCGCCTCATCCTCCGCCGCCAAGCCGCCTCCTCGTCGGAGAGGGACAGATCCCTGGGGCCATGTCACGGATCCGGCCTCCCTCGCCTTGCTCCCCTCGCCGGAGTCCCCTCGTCGACCGACGCCCTCTTCTCCGACACTGTCGGACGCCGCCTCTAACCTCGTCATCGATCCGTTCGACCCCGACCTTCTCCGGCTCCATCACGCATCCTGCCGCTTCCGTTGTGAGCCTCCGGCCTTCCGTGGCTTTTTCCCCCTCCTCCCCGTGCCCTCCAGCACCGTTTGCCTCTAGCTCCGTCATAGTCACCACCGTCCATCGCCCTCGGCGCTGTTCCAGCCGCTCCTAGCTCCAGACGAAGGCACATCTTGACGCGGCGCCTCGCGCTTATCCGTTTGGCACCCGGGGTTGCCCCTTTTCATCGCTGGAGTCGTCGGCTACGCGTGTGCCGCCGTCCTCTGTAACTCACTGGCAGGCACAAGCGCGCGCACACACACACACACGTTCTAACAGTGTGTTGACCCACTGACGTGTGGGCCCGCCCGTTTTAACCATTCCCCTAACCACGTACTTAGAACCTAATAAAACTATTTAGTTGAATAACTGAAAATGACATGTGGCCCCTTTTCATTTGAAAGCCTGTTTAAGAATATCGAAGTCAATGACTTGTGGCCCCATCTAATCTGTTAAATTATTTAAACTGTTAATTTTCAATGTCTCTATGACAGCTGGGTCCCACCAGCTAGTTTGACCAGTCAACGTTGACCTAGTCAACTGCTGTCTGGACTATTGACTTTGACCAGACCCCACATGTAATACATTGTGGCTGGCACTGCACTATGTGACAAAAGTAATTACTGATTTAAATTGGGAATATAAATAAATCCTAAAATTGATTTAAATCTTTTAAAATTAATATAAAATAAACCGTAGCTCGGATGAAAAAACTTTGTATATGAAAGTTGCTCAGAACAACGAGACGAATCCGGATACGCAGCCCGTTCATCGGCCACACATCCCTAGCATAGCAAACACGCAACATTCCCCCTCCGATTCATCTATCCGAAAACGCGAAACACCGGGGATATTTTCCCGGATGTTTCCCCCCTTCACCGGTATCACCTCATATCGCGTTAGAACACGTTTAGCTCTGCCTGTTGTCATGTTATGCACCTGCTTGCTATGTATTTACTGTTTCTCCCCCTTCTTCTCTTTGGTAGACCCCGTGACGATGCTGATGCCCCTGTGGTCGACTACATCACCGATGACCCTCCTTCTTGTCTGAGCAACCAGGCAAGCCCCCCCTTGATCACCAGATATCGCCTATTCTTCTTTATACTGCTTGCATTAGAGTACTGTAGCATGTTACTGCTTTCAGTTAGTCCTATACTGCTGCATAGCCTGTCCTTGCTACTACTGTTGTTACCCTTACCTGCTATCCTACTACTTAGTATAGGATGCTAGTGTTCCATCAGTGGCCCTACACTCTTGTCCGTCTGCCATGCTATACTACTAGGCAGTGATCACTTCGGGAGGTGATCACGGGCATATACTATATGCTTTACACTATTACATTACTTATGATACTGTTCGGAGATGGGGGCTGAAGGGGCAGGTGGCTCCATCCAGGTAGTGGTGGGCCTGAGTTCCCGATGGCCCCCGACTGTTACTTTGAGGCAGAGCGACAGGGCAGGTTGAGACCACCTAGGAGAGAGGTGGGCCTGGCCCTGGTCAGCGTTCGCGGATACTTAACACGCTTAACGAGATCTTGGTATTTGATCTGAGTCTGGCTACTTTCCTATACGCACTAACCATCTACGCGGGGACAGTTATGGGAACTCGACGTCGTGGTATCAGCCGAAGCCTTCTTGACGTCAGCGACTGAGCGGCGCGCGCCGGGTTGGACCGCGTAACGCAACTTCCTTTGTAATGGAGGTTGCTAGGTCCGCTCACCGGCTGTGTACGCAACATGCAGGTGTGCAATGGGCGATGGGCTCAGACCCTTGCACCATAGGATTTAGACCGGCGTGCTGACCTCTCTGTTGTGCGTAGGTAGGGCTGCGATGTGTTGATCTTCCGAGGCCGGGCATGACCCAGAAAAGTGTGTCCGGCCAAATGGGATCAAGCGTGTTGGGTTATGTGGTGCACCCCTATAGGGAAGTTGATCTATTCGAATAGTCGTGTCCCTCGGTAAAAGGATGACCCGGTGTTGTACCTTGACCTTATGACAACTAGAACCGGATACTTAATAAAACACACCCTTCCAAGTGCCAGATACAACTGGTGATCGCTCTCTCACAGGGCGACGAGGGGAGGATCATCGGTTAGGATTATGCTACACGATGCTACTTGGTGAACTTACCATCTACTCTCTTCTACATGCTGCAAGATGGAGGCTGCCAGAAGCGTAGTCTTTGATAGGACTAGCTATCCCCCTCTTATTCCGGCATTCTGCAATTCAGTCCACATATGATAGCCTTTTCCATTTGATACCAATGCATACATATGTAGTGTAGCTCCTTGCTTGCGAGTACTTTGGATGAGTCTTCACGGTTGCTTTGCTCCCCCTTTTCCCCCTTCCTATACCCGATTGTTGCGACCAGGCGTTGGAGTCCAGGAGCAAGACGCCACCGTTGACGACGACTCCTACTACACTGCAGGTGCCTACTTGTAATGCCCTCGATGCGGCTATATCTCCTACGTGTTGAAGCACGACTTAGAGGCATAACCGCATTGAAAGCAATGTCGCAAGTAAGGTAAGCTTCACAACATCCCATGTAATATAGATAATAAAAGGGGAAGGTAACATAGTTGGCTTACACTCGCCACGTCAACCAAAGTACATAAATAGCATTACATCATCCAATCACTCATGGCCCGACTACAGTGCCAAAATAAAAGATCAACCCAACATGCGACACAGTCTCGATCGCCCCAACTGGGCACCACTACTGATCATCAGGGAAAGACACATAGTAACGGCGTGAGTCCTCGTCGAACTACCACTTGAGCTCAAGCGCGTCATCTAGAACGGAGTCATCAGGCCCTGCATCTGGTTTGGAAGTAATCTGTGAGCCACAGGGACTCAGCAATCTCACACCCTCGCGATCAAGACTATTTAAGCTTATAGGTAAGGCAAGGTAATATGAGGAGCTGCAGCAAGCGACTAGCATGTATGGTGGCTAACCTGTTCGCAAAAGAGAGCAAGAAGAGAAGGCAAAGCGCGAACGAATAACTAGAGAACAACCTGCGGCAAGCATTACTCCAACACCGTGTTCACTTCCCGGACTCCGCCGAGAAGAGACCATCACGGTAACTCACACAGTTGATTCTTTGTAATTAACTTAAGGTTCAAGTTATCTACAACCGGACATTAACAAATTCCCAACTGCCCATAACCGCGGGCATGGCTTTCGAAAGGTAAAATCCCTGCAGGGGAGTCCCAACTTAGCCCATGACAAGCTCTCACGGTCAACGAAGGATATACCTTCTCCTGAGATGTTCTGATCAGACTCGGTATCCCGGTTCTACAAGACAACTCCGACAATGGTAAAACAAGTCCAGCAACACCACCCGCTGTGCCGACAAATCCCGATAGGAGCTGCACATATCTCGTTCTCAGGGCACACTGGATAAGCTAAGCGTACGGGAACCAACATAACCCAAGTTGCCAAGGGACAGCCCCGCACGGTGCTCTAGGTTGGACCAACGCTCAGAGGAGCACTGGCCCGGGGGTTTAAAATAAAGATGACCCTTGAGTCCGCGAAACCCAAGGGAAAAAGCTAGGTGGCAAATGGTAAAACCAAGGTTGGGCATTGCTGGAGGAGTTTTATTCAAGGCGGACTGTCAAGGGGTTCCCGTTATCACCCAACCGCGTAAGAAACGCAAAATCCGGGAACATAACACCGATATGACGGAAACTAGGGCGGCAAAAGTGGAACAAAACACTAGGCGAGAGGCCGAGCCTTCCACCCTTTACCAAGTATACAGATGCATTAAGATAACAAGATAATATAATGATATCCCAACAAGAAAATAATGTTCCAACAAGGAACGGTCTCCAATCTTCACCTGCAACTAGCAACGCTATAAGAGGGGCTGAGCAAAGCGGTAACATAGCCAATCCATGGTTTGCTAGGACATGGTGGGTTAGAGGTTTGACATGGCAATTTGGGAGGCATGATAAGCAAGTGGTAGGCATCGTAGCATAGGCATAGCAAAAGAGCGAGCATCTAGCAAAGCAAAGATAGAAGTGATTTCGAGGGTATGATCATCTTGCCTGCAAAGTTATCAGAGTTGACTGGATCCTCGAAAGCAAACTCAACGGGCTCCTCGTTAGCGAACTCGTCTCCCGGCTCTATCCAAGCAAGACAAACAAGCAACAAGAACACAATCAACCACGTGTAAAGCTCAAACAACATGATGCAACATGGTATGCTATGCGGGATGAGAGACGTGATGCATATGCAACATTTGACAAGCAATGAATGAACCTGGCCTCAACATGGAATTCCAAGTGTGCCACTGGAAAGGTGAGATGATTTCGCTTGAAAATGATATAGAGAATGCCGGAATCGGAGACACGGTTTGGAAATTGCAAGCAAAACAAATATCGCACCGGTCTGCGATAAACAGCAAGTATCCATCTAAATGCAACAAACATGCTACAGCACTCAAACATGGCAACAAAATACATGGCAGGGATCCATTCATGATGCTTAACTCAAGATGAACACTGAGGTACGGCCAATTCATTGATTAACAGGTTCAAACAAGCATGGCAAAAGTGCAATTGGTAAACAGATCTCAGACTTAGTGAAATTAACACTTGTCTGGAATTTCAGATAGAGTAGCACACTTTGGAGCAAGAAAACTATATGCTACAGGAACTTAACATGGCAAAGCAAGACATGGCATGGAGCTACTCAAATAGCTTACCAGAAATCCCTTAGTGACCTGGAGTCAAAAGGGATCAGAAAATACAATTGCAAGCATGTGAACATGGCAAAAACATAAACAGATCACAGACTTGGTGAAAAAACTGGAGCATGCAAATCAGATATCAAGTAGGCATGTTTACGAGCTCGATGCACTCACTACAGAGCATGTCCTGACAATCTAAGCATACGCCCACCAAGAATACACATTATACAAGCTAGAAATGGCAAGAACAATAACATAGCATGCACGGATCAACAACAACATCCTCGGCAAAATCGCTAACAAGTAGACAATCTGCCCAGATTCACGAAATAGCAAAAGTAGAGCTCGATTGACCCAAGCTAGGTTGCTCCATAATTAAAAACAAAGACATTGATGGATAGAGCACTACAGGATTAACAAAACATCCTTACTGATCATCCTCAAAAGAGGGACGGATCACTAGGAAACAACATGAACATATGAACATATGACTTAGTGGAATTGCTAACTCCCTGAAATCAGCATTAACGAATGCTCCACTTTGCAAGCTTGTGCTAGTCACCACACACATCACAAAAATACATGGATTGCATCTCTAGAAAGATGGCAAAGCATATAACAAAACACATGTAGAGCTCATGAGCATATCATGCACACAATAATCATGGCAAAAATGACAAATAGCTATTTGGAGCAGCAGATCTGACAATTATCTCAAATAGCACTCTTCCAACAGAATTTCGGTCATCAAGATGAACTCAAAAGGAAATGATACAATGAGATGAATTCATGTACTCTCTGAGACGAACATTTTGATATGCTACACGCCCAAAATGGTCTACGGATGCAAAGTTACGGCACGATGAACATGGCAATATAATTAGGGTTTTCTGAGAAAAAGTCAACCGAGGTGCTATTCCCAGATCTAGATCCGGATCGGAGCACGGACTTCGAGGTTGGCCGGAGTCGGACTTGACGACCTCGCCGGAGTTGGAAGGCCAGCCGGAGGAGGTGCAGGCGTGGAGGAGGAGGTATGGCCCGGGGTGGCCGCGGGCATCGCCAGTGCTGGCCGCGGCGGCGAGGGGCAACGTCGGCGGCGAGTTGCAGCGTCGGGCGGCGAGGTGCTGGCATGGCGGCGCCGGCCGGCGAGTTGGCTCGGCCACGGGGGCGAAGGAGGTAGGCGGTGGTGGTGCAGATGGGCCACGGGGGCTCAATGCGGGCCGGGCGGGCCCGCGCGGAAACGGCGGCGATGTGGGGCACCCGCTGCCACGTGGCGCGCCCCGGTAGGTCGGCGGCGGTGGGCGGACAATGTCCGGACTGCAGATTTTGTCCGGCGGCGGCGGATGGAGTGGATCTAGGGTTTCGGTGGGAAGAAGAAACGTGAATCTCAGAGGGGACCTTTAAATAGGCATAGGAGGAGCTAGGAGAGTCCAAATGAGGTGCGGTTTTCGGCCACGCGATCGTGATCGAACGCTCTAGATGATGGAGAGGGTTTTGGTGGGTTTTGGGCCTAAATGGAGGGGTGTTGGGCTGCAACACACACGAGGCCTTTTCGGTCCCTGGTTTACCGTTGGAGCATCAAATGAAGTCCAAATGGTACGAAACTTGATAGGCGGTCTAACGGAAGTAAACCAAGGCTGCTTGGAAAGTCTCGGTCCATTCCGGAAATGTTTAATCTGCACACACGAAAGAAAGGTAGAAATGACCACCGGAAGAGAACGGAGCGCCGGAATGCAAAACGGACAACGGGGAAAATGCTCAGATGCATAAGACGAACACGTATGCAAATGCAATGCACATGATGACATGATATGAGATGCATGACACAACAACAACACATGGAGACAAAAACCCTAACCCGAGAGAAATAAAATAACTTAACGCCGGAAACGGCAAGAGTTGGATTACATATTAGGTAAATCATATCCGGGGTGTTACAACACTCCACCACTATGAAAGGATCTCGTCCCGAGATCTAGGACTGGAAGAACGCCGGGTACTCAGAACGGAGGTGATCCTCACGTTCCCAGGTGGCTTCACAGTCGGAATGGTGTGACCACTTGACTTTGAGGAATTTGATTGACTTATTGCGAGTCTTGCGTTCAGTCTCTTCAAGAATAGCAACGGGGTGCTCACGATAAGAGAGATCTTCTTGGAGAGCAATGTCTTAGAAGTTGATAGTGCGTTCAGGAGTCTTGAAGCACTTACGGAGCTGAGAGACATGGAACACGTCATGCACATTTGCAAAGTTTGAAGGAAGCTCGAGTTGATAGGCGAGATCGCCTCTCTTGCTGACGATCTTGAAACGTCCCACGTATCTAGGGGCAAGCTTCCCTTTGATACCGAAGCGACGAGTACCTTTCATTGGAGAGACGCGGAGGTAAACATGATCTCCGACCTCGAAGGCCAAATCACGGTGCTTACTATCATAGTAGCTCTTCTGGCGGGATTGCGCTTCTTTGAGGTTATCTCGAATGACTTTGCACATTTCCTCTGCCTCTGTGATTAAGTCTTTTCCCAGAAGTTGACGTTCACCAGTTTCAGACCAGTTGAGAGGGGTACGGCACTTCCTGCCATGCAGAATTTCGAATGGGGCCTTGCCCGAACTTGCTTGAAAACTGTTGTTGTAGGAGAATTCAGCATATGGAAGACAATCCTCCCACTTCATGCCGAAGGAGATCACACAAGCCCTGAGCATATCTTCAAGAATCTGATTGACACGCTCGACTTGACCGCTAGTTTGAGGATGGAAAGCTGTGCTGAAGCGGATGTTGGTGCCCATGGCCTACTGAAAAGAATCCCAGAACTTGGAGGTAAAGATGCTGCCACGGTTTGAAGAGATCACCTGTGGAATATCGTGCAGAGAGACAATCCGAGAGGTGTACAGCTCCGCCAATTGAGCTGCAGTGATAGACTCTTTGATAGGCAGAAAGTGAGCCACTTTAGTGAGTTTGTCGATGACAACGAATATAGCATCATTGCCACGCTTGGACTTTGGAAACCTAGTCACGAAGTCCATCTCAATGTGGTGAAACTTCCATTCTGGAATGGCAAGAGGTTGGAGGAGACCAGCTGGCCTTTGGTGTTCTGCCTTCACTCTTCTGCAGACATCACACTCATTCACGAATTGAGCAATCTCGCGCTTCATTCGAGTCCACCAATAGGCCTGCTTGAGGTCCTGATACATCTTCGTGCTCCCAGGGTGGATGGAGAGGAGTGAATTGTGAGCCTCGTTCATGATCACTTTACGAAGGTCACCTTTGGGCACAATAATACGATCCTCGAAGAAGAGAGTATCGTTGTCATCAAGGCGGTAGCACTTGTACTTGGGTTGGTTCTTGGCAATCCCAATCTTCACCTTCTTCACCATAGCATCAGGAAGCTGAGCCTGGCGAATCTGGTCTTCCAAGGTAGGAGAGACTTGAAGGTTGGCGAGGAAACCTTGAGGAACAACTTGCAGATTAAGTTTGCGGAAAGCTTCACAAAGCTCGGGTTGATAAGGCTTGAGAATCAGACTGTTGCAATAAGCCTTCCTGCTCAATGCATCAGCAATCACATTGGCCTTGCCTGGTGTATACTCGATACTTGGATTATACTCTTGAATCATTTCGACCCATCGAGTCTGCCTGAGGTTGAGATTAGGCTGAGTGAAGATGTACTTGAGACTCTTGTGGTTAGTGAAGATGTCCACTTTTCTTCCCAATAAGAGATGTCTCCAAGTGAAAAGAGCATGCACAACTGCCGCCAACTCGAGGTCATGAGTGGGGTAGTTCTTCTCGTTGGGCTTCAACTGGCGAGAGGTATAAGCCACAACTTTCTTTTCTTGCATCAACACTGCACCAAGACCTTGGAGAGAGGCATCGCAAAAGACCTCGAACGGTTTGGATTCATCAGGAGGAGTCAGTACTGGAGCAGTGACCAATTTCTCTTTCAAAGTGTTGAAAGCAATGTCACACTCCGGAGACCAAACGTACTTGACGTGCTTCTGGAGAAGATTTGAAAGAGGTTTCGTGATCTTTGAGAAGTTCTCAATGAACCTTCGACAGTAGCTTGCGAGACCGAGGAAGCTACGGAGTTGCTTCATGTTATGAGGTGGTTCCCAATTCACAATTGCAGACACCTTCTCAGGATTCACCGCAATGCCCTTGGCAGAGATGATATGCCCAAGATAAAGAATCTCATCGAGCCAAAACTCACACTTTGAGAACTTGGCGTAGAACTGGTGTTCCCTGAGCTTATCAAGAACCAAACGCAAGTGATTGGCATGATCTTCCTTGTTCTTCGAAAAGACCAGAATGTCATCGAGATAGACCAAAACGAAGTCATTGGTGTAGGCGTTCAAGATGAAGTTCATCATGCGAGAGAAAGTCGGAGGAGCGTTGACGAGGCCAAAAGACATGACAGTGTATTAATATGAACCATAGCTTGTCCTGAAAGCAGTCTTGTGAATATCTTGCTCACGGATCCAAATCTGGTGATAACCCATACGGAGATCAAGCTTGGAGAATACTTGGGCACCTTTGAGTTGTTCGAACGGCTCGTTGATGTTGGGAAGTGGGTATTTGTTCTTGATAGTCTTCTTGTTCAATGGACGGTACTCAACACAAAGTCGGTCTGTTCCGTCCTTCTTCTTCACAAAAATAACACCACAACCCCACGGAGAGGAACTAGGTCGGATGAGACCCATTTTCTCTTGAATATCGAGTTGCTTCTTCAGCTCCTTCAACTCTTCAGGTCCGAACTTGTAGGGACGCTTGCAAACCGGTTCCGTGCCAGGCTCAAGATCGATGACGAATTCAACTGGCCGGTGCGGAGGCATTCCTGGAAGCTCTTCTGGAAAGACATCTTGATATTCGCAAATGACTGGAATTTGAGAGATGGCATCTAGTTCACCCTTCTCATTGAGAGAAAATAGACGGATTGTATCATCATTAGCGGCAAAGACAATTACATCCTCAGACGAATGAGTCAATTGAATCTGCCTGGCAGCACAATCAAGCTGAGCCTTGTGCTTGGAAAGCCAATCCATTCCGAGAATAAGATCAATATCCGAGTTACCAAGGACCATTGGAGAAGCCAGAAACTTGAAATCACCCATCATGATAGAAACATTCGGGACTATTGAAGTAGCCCTCATAGACTTAGCCGGAGAAACCACTCCCATAGGTTTACCCAACATTTGCGAAACGAAGTCATGCTTGGAAACAAATGATCTTGACATGAAACAATGCGATGCACCACTGTCAAAAAGAACTTTTCAGGAAAGGAGTTAACTGGAAAGTTACCCATGATGACATCTAACGAGTCCTCTGCCTGAGCTGCATTCATCAAATTGACCTTGGCGTGCTTGGGGTTATGCTTGACCACAGCTGTACTTGCCGATCTCACAGGAGGAGGAGGGAGACGCCTCTGATTGAAGCATTTGTTGGCATAGTGACCCTTCTGTTGGCACTTGTTGCACGTGACCTCTGAAAGCGGACAGTGATACGGAGCACTCGATCTTGGAGCTTGAGACAAAGTCTTGTTCTAAAAGTTAGGGTCGGGTGGGTGGGAAGATCCATTGCCACCTTTGCTCTTCTGATACGGCTGACGGAACGGAGGAGGAGGAAGCCAATACTTTTGCTGCTTGGCCTCTTGAGTAGAGGAAGAAGGAGTAGCATCTCTGACTCACTTCTTGGAAGCATCACACTTCAGTTGAGCAGCCTCTTGCTTCAATGCCATGTTGTAGAACTCATCGTACCTCAAGGGCTCAAAGAGAACAAGAGCTAGCTGGATTTCTTCTCTGAGACCACCCTTGAACTGGTATATCATGCTCTTCTCGTCAGGGACGTCCTGCTTAGCAAAGCGGGCGAGCTTCTGAAACAACTTGTTGTAGTCATAGACAGACATAGAGCCTTGCTTCAAGTTGCGGAATTCCTCACGCTTGCTTTCAACCACGCTCTAAGGAATATGATGAGCTTTGAAGTCTTTACAGAATTCATCCCAGGTAATCACACGGCCACCTCTGGAATCCTTGTACTGCTGGAACCATTCTGCAGCTTGGTCTTTGAGTTGGAAGGAAGTGAACTTGACAAAGTCCTCAGGCCTAACGTTACTGCACTCAAAATGCTTGCATAGGTCCACGAGCCAATCGTCAGCATCAGTTGCCTCAACACAATTGCTGAAGGTCTTTGGCTGGTTAGCAAGGATCTGGTTGAGTGTAGCAAAGTGATTCTGATTGTTGCCTTGGTTGCCTTGGTTCGCTTGATTGCGCTCTTGAAGAATTTGCATGATCAACTGCATGTTAGCATTGGTAGCAGCCATCACAGCTTGCCATGCCTCCAGAGGAGGTGGAGGTGGTGGCGGATCCTGATTCTGATTCTGATTGTTGCTCTTAGCGGGAGCCATCCTAAAGAGGGTGACATCCGTTAGCACATTAACAGATAAAATTGAAGTTGAATCAAGCGGGTTGAAATTGCAACATATAGTCTTCACATCCGAACATAAGAACAAATGCATTCCACTTGAAATGGTCACATATCCATAAACTGAGAAGCCGCTTAGAATTTAGGTAGAGGAATAAATCAACAAGGTATGGAGCAAGAACGAATACTCGGTAAGAAATCCCAATCTCAAACGAAATATCCGTGGAAGAAGAACTAGAGCTACAAGAATTCCCACCTATGAAACTCCCGAACCTTTCCGGTTATGCAATCAAGTGTTGGGGATACAGGGGAAGCATAATATCTCACCCAAATCTAGCAAATCCTACATCCAGCTGTATCCATCCTTCAACACATAACCGAGAAAACTTCGGAAACCCTCTACCTCAACCTTCGAAAAGCATCCGTTATACAAATTATGGCAATACTCCCGAACTCCCGCCCCAGTACTGGGTGGCGTCGAGGTTATCTCACCAACAACTTCATAAAAGAGATTTTCGATGTCGGCATACTAAACTCAGGTATTCCAGAACTGCAACGATAAAATTGTGACGACAACACCTCGGAGCTCAACTCCCCGGGACACTGCCACAACCCCTAAATGATAGGAGGCACCAACAACAATGTTCTCGTCACAAATCCATCGGAACGATTCCAAGATACCCGCGTGATCCTAAATTTTTTTTTGTGAAATTTGAGAAGAGAAGAGTCAAAACTCTACGTCAGGATGCCTTACCAGAGCGATGAAGGGACTGGGAGTAAAAAGAATTCCTAAACTCTCTGATATATAATTCCTAAATGACTCAAAACATTTTTCTAGACTCAACAACGGCTGCTAAAAACGATCAAGCAGTGGGGGCTCCTAAGGTCGGGGAAGGCTCTGATTACCAACTTGTAACGCCCTCGATGCGACTATATCTCCTACATGTCGAAGCACGACTTAGAGGCATAACCGCATTGAAAGCAATGTCGCAAGTAAGGTAATCTTCACAACATCCCATGTAATATAAATAATAAAAGGGGAAGGTAACATAGTTGGCTTACACTCGCCACATCAAACAAAGTGCATAAATAGCATTACATCATCCAATCACTCATGGCCCGACTACGGTGCCAAAATAAAAGATCAACCCAACATGCGACACGGTCCCGATCGCCCCAACTGGGCACCACTACTGATCATCAGGGAAAGACACATAGTAACGGCGTGAGTCCTTGTCGAACTCCCACTTGAGCTCAATCGCGTCATCTGGAACGGAGTCATCAGGCCCTGCATCTGGTTTGGAAGTAATCTGTGAGCCACAGGGACTCAGCAATCTCACACCCTCGCGATCAAGACTATTTAAGCTTATAGGTAAGGCAAGGTAATATGAGGAGCTGCAGCGAGCGACTAGCATGTATGGTGGCTAACCTGTTCGCAAAAGAGAGCGAGAAGAGAAGGCAAAGCGCGAACGAATAACTAGAGAACAACTTGCGGCAAGAATTACTCCAACACCGTGTTCACTTCCCGGACTCCGCCGAGAAGAGACCATCACGGTAACTCACATAGTTGATTCTTTTTAATTAAGTTAAGGTTCAAGTTATCTACAACCGGACATTAACAAATTCCCATCCGCCCATAACCGCGGGCACGGCTTTCGAAAGTTCAAATCCCTGCAGGGGAGTCCCAACTTAGCCCATGACAAGCTCTCACGGTCAACGAATGATATACCTTCTCCCGAGATGTTCCGATCAGACTCGGTATCCCGGTTCTACAAGACAACTCCAACAATGGTAAAACAAGTCCAGCAACAACACCCGCTGTGCCGACAAATCCCGATAGGAGCTGCACATATCTCGTTCTCAGGGCACACCGTATAAGCTAAGCGTACGGGAGCCAACGTAACCCAAGTTGCCAAGGTACGGCCCCGCACGGTGCTCTAGGTTGGACCAACGCTCAGAGGAGCACTGGCCCGGGGGTTTAAAATAAAGATGACCTTTGAGTCCGTGAAACCCAAGGGAAAAAGGCTAGGTGGCAAATGGTAAAACCAAGGTTGGGCATTGCTGGAGGAGTTTTATTCAAGGCGTACTGTCAAGGTGTTCCCATTATCACCCAACCGCGTAGGAAACGCAAAATCCGGGAACATAACACCGATATGACGGAAACTAGGGCGGCAAAAGTGGAACAAAACACTAGGCGAGAGGCCGAGCCTTCCACCCTTTACCACGTATATAGATGCATTAAGATAACAAGATATTATAATGATATCCCAACAAGAAAATAATGTTCCAACAAGGAACGGTCTAAAATCTTCACCTGCAACTAGCAACGCTATAAGAGGGGCTGAACAAAGTGGTAACATAGCCAATCAACGGTTTGCTAGGACATGGTGGGTTAGAGGTTTGACATAGAAATTTGGGAGGCATGATAAGCAAGTGGTAGGCATCGTAGCATAGGCATAGCAAAAGAGCGAGCATCTAGCAAGCAAAGATAGAAGTGATTTCGAGGTTATGATCATCTTGCCTGCAAAGTTGTCAGAGTTGACTGGATTCTTGAAAGCAAACTCAACGGGCTCCTCGTTAGCGAACTCGTCTCCCGGCTCTACCCAAGCAAGACAAACAAGCAACAATAACACAATCAACCACGTGCAAAGCTCAAACAACATGATCCAACATGGTATGCTATGCGGGATGCGAGATGTGATGCATATGCAAGATTTGACAAGTAATGAATGAACCTGGCCTCAACTTAGAAATCCAAGTGTGCCACTGGAAAGGTGAGATGATTTCTCTTGAAAACGATATAGAGAACGCCTGAATCGGACACACGGTTTGGAAATGGTAAGAAAAACAAATATGGCACCGGTCTACGATAAACAGCAAGTAGCCATCTAAATGCAACAAGACAAACATGCTACAGCACTCAAACATGGCAACAAAATACATGGCAGGGATCCATTCATGATGCTTAACAAAAGATGAACACCGAGCTACGGCCAATTCATTGATTAACATGTTCAAACAGGCATGGTAAAAGTGCAATTGGTAAACAGATCTCAGACTTAGTGAAATTAACACTTGTCTGGAATTTCAGATCAGGTAGCACACTTTGGAGCAAGAAAACTATATGCTATAGGAACTTAAGTTGGCAAAGAAAGACCTGGTATGGAGCTACTCAAATAGCTTATCAAAAATCCCTTAGTGACCTTGAGTCAAAAGGGATCAGAAAATACAATTGCAACCATGTGAACATGGCAAAAACAAAAACAGATCGCAGACTTAGTGAAAAAACTGGACCATGCAAATCAGATATCAAGTAGGCATGTTTACGAGCTCGATCCACTCACTACAAAGCATGTCATGACAATCTAATCAGACATCCACCAAGAATACACATTATACAAGCTAGACATGGCAAGAACAATAACATAGCATGCACGGATCAACTACAACATCCTTGGCAAAATCGCTAACAAGTAGACAATCTGCCCAGATTCACGAAATAGCAAAAGTAGAGCTCGATTGACCGAAGCTAGGGTGCTCCATAATTGCAAACGAAGACACTGATGCATAGAGCACTACAAGATTAACAAAACATCCTTACTGATCATCCTCAAAAGAGGCACGGATCACTAGGAAACAACATGAACATATGGCATATTAATCAAAATAGATCAAGGACTTAGTGGAATTGCTAACTCCCTGAAATCAGCATTAACGAATGCTCCACTTTGCAAGCTTGTGCTAGTCACCACACACATCACAAAAATACATGGGTTGCACCTCTGGAAAGATGGAAAAGCATATAACAAAACACATGTAGAGGTCATGAGCATATCATGCACACAATAATCATGTCAAAAATGACAAATAGCTATTTGGAGCAGCAGATCTGACAATTATCTCAAATAGCACTCTTCCAACAGCATTTCGGGCATCAAGATGAACTCAAAAGGAAATGATACAATGAGAAGAAATGATGTACTCTCTGAGACGAACATTTTGATATGCTACACACCCAAAACGGATCTACGGATGCAAAGTTACGGCACGATGAACATGGCAATATAATTAGGGTTTTCTAAGAAAAACTCAACCGACGTGCTATTCCCAGATCTAGATCCGGATCGGAGCACGGACTTCGAGGTTGGCCGTAGTCGGACTTGACGACCTCGCCGGAGTTGGAAGGCCGGCCGGAGGAGGTGCAGGCGTGGAGGAAGAGGTACGGCCTGGGGTGGCCGCGGGCGTCGCCGGCGCTGGCCGCGGTGGCGAGGGGCGACG
>NC_041392.1:332120320-332123443 GCF_002162155.2 Triticum dicoccoides | reverse complement strand
GTCGGGCGGCGAGGTGCTGGCGCGGCGGCGCCGACCCGTGAGTTGGCTCGGCCGCGGGGGCGAACGAGGTAGGCGGCGGTGCTACGGATGGGCCGCGGGGGCTCAACGCGGGCCGGGCGGGCCCGCGCGGAAACGGCGGCGATGTGGGGCGCCCGCTGCCATGTGGCATGCCCCGGTAGGTCGGCGGCGGCAGCCGGACAATTTCCGGACTGCAGGTTTTGTCCGGCGGCGGCGGATGGAGTGGATCTAGGGTTTCGGTGGGAAGAAGAAACATGGATCTCGGATGGGACCTTTAAATAGGCATAGGAGGAGCTAGGAGAGTCCAAATGAGGTGCGGTTTTCGGCCACGCAATCGTGATCGAACGCTCTAGATGATGGAGAGGGTTTTGGTGGGTTTTGGGCGAAAATGGAGGGGTGTTGGGCTGCAACACACACGAGGCCTTTTCGGTCCCTCGGTTAACTGTTGGAGCATCAAACGAAGTCCAAATGGTACGAAACTTGACAGGCGGTCTACCGGTAGTAAACCAAGGCCACTTGGCAAGTCTCGGTCCAATCCGAAAATGTTTAATCCCCACACACGAAAGAAAGGTAGAAATGACCACCGGAAGAGAACGGAGTGCCGGAATGCAAAATTGGCAACGGGGAAAATGCTCAGATGCATGAGACGAACACGTATGCAAGGCAATGCACATGATGACATGCTATGAGATGCATGACACAACAACAACACACGGAGACAAAAACCCAAACCCGAGAGAAATAAAATAACTTAACGCCAGAAACGGCAAGAGTTGGATTACATATTAGGTCAATCATATCCGGGGTGTTACACTACTACTATGTGCAGCCCGCTGATGACGACCAGGAGTAGTTTAGGAGGATCCCAGGCAGGAGGCATGTGCCTCTTTCAATATGTATCCCAGTTTGTGCTAGCCTTCTGAAGGCAAACTTGTTTAACTTATGTTTGTACTCAGACATTGTTGCTTCCGCTGACTTGTCTATGATCGAGCTCTTGTATTCTAGCCCTCGAGGCCCCTCGCTTGTAATATGTTGCTTGTATGACTTATTTTTATTTGTAGAGTTGTGTTGTGATATATTCCCGTGAGTCCCTGATCTTGATCGTACACGTTTGCGTGTATGATTAGTGTACGGTCAAATCGGGGGCGTCACAGGCGCAAGAGCATAAAGAAAAGATAAAACCAATGATGCGTGCGACAGCTACCTAGGGCACCCTAGGGTAGGGGTCTCCACTACAGATCATTTTTTTGAAAACGCCTCCACTACAAATCGGCTTCTCCCTCGTCCTCTTGAAGAAAATCGATGATGCGTGCGGCGGTAGGGTTTGTAGGAGTACTACTACGGTGTGCGGGGCCACGCCGTAGTAAACGGGAGAGGGATTGAGTTCGAGTCGACACCTTAAATATGTGTGGGCCGCTTGGTTTTAGGGGAACGAGGCAACATTTTGGATTCGGGGACGAGTGGAGATATAGTACGTACAAAAAATTGTGGACGTAGGTTTGACCGAAAGGCAATGATACATGGGCCCTGCATTTTGATATACCTTGGGCCGCGTGAAATTTTCTACTCTACTCAAAACTAGTAAGGTACACATGTGTTGAACGCATGAGATTTCGAAACCAAATTATGAATAAATACACACTATAGCATGTAAAGCTTTGAGTCATATATGCATTATGTAGATGTTCGTTTAGTTCTTATAGTTCATCTCATTCAAAATCAATTAGTTTTACAAAAATGCTAAGATTCATGGGGTTGTGCATTGTAAAGCATAAAGCAAAAAACAAATAATGGCAATTCATTTAGAAAAAAAATCAATTATGATACGGAAGATTCTAGAACAAAGGAGAAGTGCTTGTTTTTTGAGGTTTGTGCATTATGCTTAAGTTCAACCATGGAGTCTTTTAAATTGTACATGTGGAAGATCTGGTGGAATGTTGATGATATCCAACGTCCAGTAGTGCTCGGATTTGCCATCTCTGCACTGTCGGATTAGCTTCATCCAGCGACCATCTTTCAAAGTTATTCGCACACTATATAGTTCTTCACTACTGGAATCTGGCATTTTGCCGTCCGTCGCCTCTTTGCCGTCTTCCAGCTAATGACAAAAAGGTCCTTTGCCGTCCTCTTTGAGGAAGCGGACAACAAAGAGACAGCGTACGGCGAAGAGGTCCTTCGCCATCAGCTAGTGCTTTGCCGTCCGCCAGCTGACGGCAAAGAGGTGGGTGGGGTCCAGTGGAGGTCCAAATCGTAACGACCCAACGGCCCCACCTCTTTGTCGTCCGCCAGCGAACGACAAAGAGATGGGTACGTAAACGGTCGTCCCACCCCATCCTCTCTCTCTTCTCTCTCTGTACCCGACACCCTCGACCCACACCCGCGCCGCCGTCGACGACCCTGCGTCCAGCCGCCCCACCCCCTCCCCTGCGTCGCCATCCCCGCACCGTTGCGCCGCGGCCGTCTGGCCTCCCCCTCCACCTGGCGGCCGCCTCCTCCGGCGGCCGCCCTGCGCCTCCTCCGGCGATCCCTGCAGGTGAGTTCTCCCCCTTTTTTGTAGTTTAGTTTTTTTAGTTTCTTTTAGTTTAGTTTCTGTTTTAGTTAGAGTTATAGTTATTGTTTCAGTTTAGTTTTAGTTTTAGTTTTAGTTTAGTTTTAGTTTATTTTAGGTTAGTTTATTTTAGATTAGTTTTAGTTTTAGTTTAGAAGAAGAAGAAGAAGAAGAAGAGTATTTTAGTCTAGAAGAAGAAGAAAAAGATTAGTTTTAGTTTAGAAGAAGAAGAAGAGTATTTTAGTTTTAGTTTATTTTAGATTAGTTTTAGTTTAGTTTTAGTTTCTGTTTTAGTTTTAGTTTTAGTTTAGAAGGAGGAGGAGGAAGGAAGAGGAGGAGGGAGAAGAAGAAAGAAGAAGAAGAAGAAGGAGAAGAAGAAGAAGAAAGAAGAAGAAGAAGAAGAGGAGGAGGAGGAGGAGGGAGGAAGAGGAGGAGGAGGAGAAGAAGAATAAAGAGGAGAGGAGGAGGAGAAGAAGAAACTAACAAAACTAAATCGACCCCCGACACCCTGAGACCACACCCCGACCCCGACCCCGACCCCGACACCCTGACACCCC
>NC_041392.1:332068259-332119854 GCF_002162155.2 Triticum dicoccoides | reverse complement strand
CCGACCCCTGACACCCTAACACCACACCCAGACACCGTGACAGCACACCCCGACCCCGACCCCGACACCCCGACACCCTGACACCCTGATCGACCCCGACAGCCTGACGCCATAACCACACCCCGACCCCGACCCCGACGGGGTCATATATTTGTGCTCTAGGTTGTATATTTTTCGATTTTGTTATGTAAAACATCATATATATTTGTGTTGATCGGGTGTATTTTTACTATGTTCATGATGATGATACACTTAAATTATATACATATTATTATATTCATGTCAGGTATCCAAATTTTTTATGTTGTACCAATTTCATTTACTTTTTCTCATTGCAGGTGTTGACAGGATGGTGGGCAAGGGTCCAGAGCGCCCCGAGCCTCCTGCGAGCGCTACTGGGAGGGATGGTTCCATTATTCCAGCCCAGCCCCTCTAGAGAGCTCTACTAGACAGTATGTAGACAGCTGCGGCGGGCGCTTCTTCTAAGGCTGGGAGAGGTCGGGGAAGGACGAAGAAGGCTGGTTGAGATGGACGTGGCAGCGGGAGAGGTAGGAAGCCTTCAATTTCATTCTTCATGCTAGCAGTTATCCCTTCCAAAATTACTTAATATGCTTTTTTAGTTAAAAATTGGCATAACTACCTTGGATAGTTCATTTATTACATATTTAGCTCCAAAATGACATAATAACCTTAGATAGCTCTATAAAATGACTTTATATGCTTTAGTTAGTTAAAAATGGCATAACTACCTTCGATAGCTCAATAATGACCTAAACTAATCTTAGCTAGTTCATTCATGACATAATTAGCTATAAAATAACGTAATAACCTTAGATAGCTCTCTAAAATGACTTAATATGCTAAGGTTACTAAAAAATGGCATAACTACCTTTGATAGCTCAATAACGACCTAAACCAATCTTAGCTAGTTCATTCATGACATAATTAGCTCTAAAATGACATAATAACCTTGGATAGCTCAATAATGACATAATTAGCATACTTTGGTCAAAATGGCACAATAATCTTGGTTACCTCGAAAATGACCTAAACTCAACTCATTTTCCTCGAAAATGACATAATAACCTTTGTTAGCTCCAAAATGACCTATTTACATAGCAATATCATTCTTCATGCTAGCTTGAGCCCTTAACTAGTATTTTGTTCCTCTCTCTCAGGCACACCACCACAAGAAAGCCTGTGCCAAGTCTGTTCGACCTCTATGGCATGGCCCATATGGCCCCGTACAAGAAGGCCAAGCCATTCACGGAGTCTGACCTAGATCATCCAGAGAGCTTCACCAACAAGTCCTCCCACCACAATCTTGTGAAGTACAGAGATGAGGGGAAGGCGAGGAAAGGGGAGGACTTTAACCCGAGCCAGCATCCTTTTGATACAGAGCTGGTGATGATATCTAGTGGCGGGAGGTCCCATGGCTCGGACGCCATCCTTGGGGAGATCATCTCGCTTCTCCTTGATGACCCACAAGTATAGGGGATCTATCGTAGTCCTTTCGATAAGTAAGAGTGTCGAACGCAACGAGGAGCAGAAGGAAATGATAAGCAGTTTCCAGCAAGGTATTCTCTGCAAGTACTGAAATAAGTGGTAACAGATAGTTTTATGATAGGATAATTTGTAACGAGCAACAAGTAACAAGAGTAAATAAAGTGCAGCAGGGTGGCCCAATCCTTTTTGTAGCAAAGGACAAGCCTGGAAAAACTTTTATGTAGAGAAAAGCGCTCCCGAGGACACATGGGAATATCGTCAAGCTAGTTTTCATCATGTTGATATGATTCACGTTCGGTACTTTGATAATTTGATATGTGGGTGGACCGGTGCTTGGGTATTGTCCTTACTTGGACAAGTATCCCACTTATGATTAACCTCTATTGCAAGCATCCGCAACTACAACAAAAGTATTAAGGTAAACCTAACCATAGCATGACACATATGGATCCAAATCAGCCCCTTACAAAGTAACGCATAAACTAGGTTTAAGCTTCTGTCACTCTAGCAACCCATCATCTAATTATTACTTCCCAATGCCTTCCTCTAGGCCCAATTAATGGTGAAGTGTTATGTAGTCGATGTTCACATAACACCACTAGAGGAGAGACAACATACATCTCATCAAAATATCGAACGAATACCAAATTAACATGACTACTAATAGCAAGACTTCTCCCATGTCCTCGGGAACAAACGTAACTACTCACAAAGCATATTCATGTTCATAATCTGAGTGGTATTAATATGCATATAGGATCTGAACATATGATCTTCCACCAATTAAACCAACTAGCATCAACTACACGGAGTAATTAAGACTACTAGCAACCCATAGGTACCAATCCCGGACTTGAAGACAAGAATTGGATACAAGAGATGAACTAGGGTTTTGAGACAGGATGGTGCTGATGAAGATGTTGATGGAGATTGCCCTCTCCCGATGAGAGAAGCATTGATGATGACGATGGCAATGATTTCCCCCTCCCAGAGGGAAGTTTCCCCGGCAGAACAGCTCTGCCAGAGCCCTAGATTGGTTCCGCCAAGGTTCCGCCTCGTGGCCGCGGAGTTTCATCCGAGAAGATGGCTTATGATTATTTCTCATCGAAAGACTTCATATAGCAGAAGATGGACATCGGAGGGCCACCAGGGGGCCCACGAGGTAGGGGGCGTGCCCAGGGGGGTAGGGCGCGCCCCCACCCTCGTGGGAAAAGTGTGCCCCCTGGTGAACTTCTTGCTCTCACTATTTTTTTATATTCCGAAAACATCTACCGTGAAGTTTCAGGACTTTTGGAGCTGTGCAGAATAGGTCTCTAATATTTGCTCCTTTTCTAGCCCAGAATCCCAGCTGCCGGCATTCTCCCTCTTTATGTAAACCTTGTAAAATAAGAGAGAATATGCATAAGTATTGTGACATAATGTGTAATTACATCCCATAATGCAATAAATATTGATATAAAAGCATGATGCAAAATAGATGTATCAACTCCCCCAAGCTTAGACCTCGCTTGTCCTCAAGCGAAAGCCGAAATCGAAAAATATGTCCACATGTTTAGAGATAGAGGTGTCGATAAAAGTAAAATACGGACATGAGGGCATCATGATCATTCTTAGAACATCAACTTACATAAATTCTTGTCATATGATCTCTTATGCTAGGGTAATAATTCAATCACAATTCCAAGTATGAATCATAAACTTCATTGAAAACTAACAAACTATATTCTCAGTCATTGGAGCAATTGCAATTTATCATATCATAGGAAAGAGTCAATATATGAGCTTTTCAGCTATCATATAGTCTTCCACATACTCAACTATCATATAGTCTTTCACAATTGTTGACACTCACGCAATACTTATGGGTATGGAGTTTTAATCGGACACAGAGAAAGATAGGGGCTTATAGTTTTGCCTCCCAATGTTTTACCTCAAGGGTAATGTCAACAATAATAGTTCATAAAAACTCACATCCCATTAGCCATATATACCAAGATCTTTCCAACATACTATGCTTGCCAAAGGATAAAATGTAAAAAGGAAGGGTGAAGATCACCATGACTCTTATGCAAGGTAGGAGATAAAAGTACAAGATAGGCCCTTCGCAGAGGGAAGAAGAGGTTGCCATGTGCTTTTATGGTTGGATGCACAAAATCTTAATGCGAAAGAATGTCACTTTATATTTCCACTTGTGATATGTACCTTTATTATGCAGTCCGTCAGTTTTATTTCTTCCATATCACACGATCGTATAAAGCTTATTTTCTCCCACACTAATAAGTCATACATATTTAGAGAGCAATTTTTATTGCTTGCACCGACGACAACTTACTCGAAGGATCTTATTCAATCCATAGGTAGGTATGGTGGAATCTCATGGAAAAACTAGTTTAAGGTTATTTGGAAGCACAAGTAGTATCTCTGCTTTGTGCGATGAATTTGGCTAGCATGAGGGGGAAAGGCAAGCTCAACCATGTTGGATGATCCATGACAATATAATTTATCTCAGATGTAAGAAAACATAACCCATTACGTTGTCTTCCTTGTCCAACGTAAACTCTTTAGCATGTCATATTTTAATGAGTGCTCACAATCATAAAAGATGTCCAAGATAGTATATTTATATGTGAAGACCTCTCTTTCTTTATTACTTCCTATTAATTGCAACGATGACCAAAACTATGTTTGTCAACTCTCAACAACTTTTATTCATCATACTTTTTCTATGTGAGCTCATTAATCTCCATAAGATCCTTATGATATCTTTGTTTCTTTTTATTTCTTTCTCTTTTCTTCTATTCACTTAGGATCATGGCAAAATAATCAAGCCCTTAACTCAACACTAATCTTCATTATATATAGCTCACAGACTCGATTACATAGAAGGATTATAAAGCAAAACTCACAACTAGATCATACTGAGAACTTTTATTCTACTAGATCAAAATATTATCAAAAGGATTGAACTAAGAAAAATGGTAAAGATAAAAGTGATGGTGATATGATACTGGGGCACTCCCCCAAGCTTGGCAGTTGCCAAGGGGAGTGCCCATACCAGATACTCAATTCTTCTTTGTTGGTGGAGAAGGTGATGGTTTTGTTGATGGAGTCTCCTGAAACCTCAAATCTACAGCCAAACTCATCCTCTTGAATCTATATTCATACTCACAGTTTTGATTTTGCAGGTCATAGATCTGGGCTTGGAGGTGCTCGTTTTTCTCATGAAGCTTGAATATGGCCTCCCCAATGTCCTTGACGTCCACCTTGTGGTTATTGGTGAACTCCGTGATCATACTGTGATTGGAATCGATTCCACGCTCCACCATCTCCTGTCACTTGAAAACTTCTTGCTCCAATGCCTCGAGCCTTGCCTCTGTGCTTCCGGTCTTCCTTGGTCCCTCAACATCGCGGATGTGCAACAACCCCTCACGCATCTCAATGGTTTGAGGGTGTTGCAGCACCTCCGCAAGGTAGAGGCTGATGACCTTCTCGAAGAACTGGTCCTTGGGAGCACTTGAAGATGACATGATGACCTGGATCAGTCAGAAAAACAGCTCGAAACAAAGACAAGAGATTTTTGCATGATCCGGTAGTCAAAACCTCCGGGAGATTATATAATGAATTTTTACCGACCAAAATATGTGTCGTGTAAGAAAACGGAGTCCGAAAATCTCACGAGGTGCCTACGAGGTAGGGGTGCCCAGGGGGCAGGGCGCTGATACGTCTCTGTCGTATCTACTTTTGCAAACACTTTTGCCCTTGTTTTGGACTCTAACTTGTATGATTTGAATGGAACTAACCTGGACTGACGCTGTTTTCAGCAGAATTACCATGATGTTGTTTTATGTGCAGAAAACAAATATTCTCGGAATGACCTGAAACTCCACGGTAGGTCTTAAAAGAATCCTCGCCGGATATGAAGACCAGGGGGCCCACAACCTTCTCACAAGGGTGGGAGGTGCCCCCCCTAGGGCGTGCCCCCTACCTCGTGGGCCCCCTATTGACCCTCCGACGCCAACTCCAACTCTATATATTTGCTTTTGGAGTGAAAAAAAAACCAGAGAGAAGAAATCATCGCATTTTACGATATGGAGCCACCGCCAAGCCCTAAAACCTCTCGGGAGGGTTGATCTGGAGTTCGTTCGGGGCTCCGAAGAGGGGGATTCGTCACCGTCGTCATCATCAACCATCCTCCATCACCAATTTCATGATGCTCACCGCCCTGCGTGAGTTATTCCATCGTAGGCTTGCTGGACGGTGATGGGTTGGATGAGATTTATCATGTAATCGATTTAGTTTTGTTAGGGTTTGATCCCTAGTATCCACTATGTTCTGAGATTGATGTTTCTATGACTTTGCTATGCTTAATGCTTGTCACTAGGGTCCGAGTGCCATGATTTCAGATCTGAACCTATTATGTTTTCGTGAATATATGTGAGTTCTAGATCCTATATTGCAAGTCTATAGTCACCTACTATGTGTTATGATCCGGCAACCCCGAAGTGACAATAATCGGGACCACTCCCGGTGATGACCATAGTTTGAGGAGTTCATGTATTCACTATGTGCTAATGCTTTGTTCCGGTTCTCTATTAAAAGGAGGCCTTAATATCCCTTAGTTTACAATAGGACCCCACTGCCACGGGAGGGTAGGACAAAAGATGTCATGCAAGTTCTTTTCCATAAGCACGTATGACTATATACGGAATACATGCCTATATTACATTGACGAATTGGAGCTAGTTCTGTGTCACCCTATGTTATGACTGTTACATGATGAACCGCATCCGGCATAATTATCCATCACTGATCCGGTGCCTACGAGTTTTCCATATACTGGTTTACATTTATTTACTTTTCCGTTGCTATTGTTACAATCACTACAAAATAGCAAAAACATTACTTTTGCTGTGTTTACTTTTGTTGCCGCTACCACCATTATCATATTAATTTGCTACTAAACACTTTGCTGCAGATACTAAGTTTCCAGGTGTGGTTGAATTGACAACTCAGCTGCTAATACTTGAGAATATTCTTTGGCTCCCCTTGTGTCGAATCAATAAATTTGGGTTGAATACTTTACCCTCGAAAGCTATTGCGATCCCCTATACTTGTGGGTTATCAAGACCTTTTTTCTGGCGCCATTGCCGGGGAGCATAGCTCTATTCTTTGAGTCACTTGGGATTTATATCTGCTGTACACTATGAAGAACTTGAGAGATCCAAAAACCAAGATCTATCCCTCAACTACGAGGGGAGGTAAGGAACTGCCATCTAGCTCTACACTTGATTCACCTTCTGTTATGAGTAAGTTTGCGACACCTCCACCTACTTCTGCTATTCGTTCTGATATGTCACATGTTATTGATGATGCCACTTCTTCTATGCATGATACTTATGATGAAACTACTTCTATGCCTGATACTACTGTGCCCCTTAGTGAATTTCTTGATGAACAAATTGCTAGGGGTAGAGAAAGAGAAATTATTGAATCTAAATACGATGATGATAGTGATGATGAAAATATGCCTATTATTCCGAAAGGTTTTCTTTTTGATAGGGATGCTTCTTTAGCTATTTTAGCTTGTAGAGATAGATATGAGCTTAAGAGGTTATTAACTAAATGGAACAAAGAATCACTTAGAGATAAAGTGAAACCCGACCCTACTTTTGCTACTTCACCTATATGTGTTCCTGATAAGGATTATGAATTCTTTGTTGATCCTGATATAATTACTTTGGTTGAATTTGATCTGTTTTATGGCTATGAATCTGAAACTGTTGTGGCACATCTTACTAAGTTAAATGATATAGCTGCCATGTTCACTAATAATGAGAGATCACATTACCTCTATTTACTCAAAATATTTCCGTTCTCATTAAAGGGCAATGCTAAGATACGGTTTAATTCTCTTGAATCTGGTTGTGTGCGTAGTCCCCAGGATATGATTTATTACTTCTCCGCTAAATATTTCCCTGCTCATAAGAAACAAGCTGCTTTGAGGGAAATATACAACTTTGTGCAAATTAAAGAAGAGAGTCTCCCACAAGCTTGGGGGAGGCTTCTCAAGTTACTTAATGCTTTGCCTGATCATCCTCTTAAGAAACCTGAAATACTTGATATCTTTTATAATGGACTAACCAATGCTTCCAGAGATTACCTGGATAGTTGTGCTGGTTCTCTTTTCAGGGAAAGAACACCGGATGAAGCTGAAATTCTATTGAATAATATGTTGACAAATGAAAATAATTGGGCACCTCCTGAGCCAGCTCCTGAGCCATCTCCTGCTCCAATTACTGAGCCTATTCCTAAACCAACTCCGAAGAAGAGAGGTATTCTATTTCTCAGTCCCGAAGATATGCAAGAGGCAAAGAAATCTATGAAAGAAAAAGGTATTAAAGCCGAAGATGTTAAGAATTTACCTCCTATTGAAGAAATACATGATCTTAATATACCGCCCGTTGAAGAAACATATGATCTCAATTATTTATTTACTGAAGAACCTCCTGATCCCAATACCCCGACACAGGTAGTAAAGGTAAATTCTCTCTATAGATATGATAAAGCTGAAGTCCCTCCTACTAAAATTGCTAGTCAGTGCTTGGATGAGTTTGATAACTTTATGTTTAAGCAAGACGACTTCAATGCTTATTTTGGTAGACAATTAAAAGAAAATGCTTATATGATTAGATGCTTGGGTGATTATATGGCTGATATTAAAGGTGAACTTAAACTTGTTAGCAAACATGCTTCTATGGTTACCACTCAAGTAGAACAAGTACTTAAGGCTCAAAAAGAAGTGCTTGATGAAATGAATAGTAAGAAAAATGATTATGCTGTTAGAGTGGCTACTAGAACTGGTAGAATGACTCAGGAACCTTTGTATCCTGAAGGCCACCCTAAGAGAATTGAGCAAGATTCTCAAAGAAATAATATTGATCTTCCTAGTTCTTCTAAAAAGAAGAAGAAGAAAAATGATAGAACTTTGCAAACTTCTAGTGAACCTATTGCTGAACCACTTGATAATCCAAATGATATATCTATGTCTGATGCTGAAACACAATCTGGTAATGAACATGAACCTAGTAAAAATATTAATGATGATGTTCATGATGATGCTCAACCTAGTAATGACAATGATGTAGAAATTGAACCTGCTGTTGATCTTGATAACCCACAATCAAAGAATCAACGTTATGATAAAAGAGACTTTGTTGCTAGGAAACATGGTAAAGAAAGGGAACATTGGGTTCAGAAACCCATGCCTTTTCCTCCGAAACCATCCAAGAAAAAGGATGATGAGGATTTTGAGCGCTTTGCTGAAATGATTAGGCCTATCTTTTTGCGTATGAGATTAACTGATGTGCTCAAAACAAATCCTTATGCTAAATATATGAAAGATATTATTACTAATAAAATAAAGATACCTGAAGCTGAGATTTCCACCATGCTTGCTAATTATACTTTTAAGGGTGGAATACCAAAGAAACTTGGAGACCCTGGAGTACCTACTATACCTTGCTCCATCAAAAGAAATTATATTAAAACTGCTTTATGTGATCTTGGAGCCGGTGTTAGTGTTATGCATCTCTCTTTATATCATAGACTTGACTTGAATAAACTGACACCTACTGAAATATCTTTGTAAATGGCTGATAAATCAATTGCTATACATGTCGGTATCTGTGAGGATGTGCCTGTTGTGGTTGCAAATGTTACTATTTTAACGGACTTTGTTATTCTTGATATTCCCGAGGATGATAGTATGTCTATTATTCTTGGAAGACCTTTTCTTAATACTGCAGGGGCTGTTATTGACTGCAACAAAGCCAATGTTACTTCTCATGTTAATGGTAATGAGCATACAGTACACTTTCCGAGGAAACAACCTCAAGTTCATAGTATCAACTCTATTGGGAAAATTCCATCGATTATATTTGGAGGTTTTGAATTTCCTCTCCCTACTATCAAGAAGAAATATGATATTCTTATTATAGGGGACGTGCATATCCCCGTTGAGGTAACTTAGTGTTATTCAAAATTTCTCCGGTTTCATGATTATCGGAATGAGTTTGTTAACAAGACTTGATCAACCTTGTTAGTGGATTCTTTTTGATGAGCATGAGATGGATGAAACTAGAAGCACAAACTTCTGTACCCCCTTTATATTTTTTTTTATTTATATTAAATAAAGTAAAAATAGTATTTTTCTGTCTGTTTCCTGACTTATCCATGCAATATAAAAATATCCTGAAAATAAAAGTCCTCAGAATGCCATGCCAATTTAATATGATTTTTTCGGGAATATTTGAGGATTTACTGTGCAAAAATTACCGTGGGAGGAGCTGCCACCTGGCCACGAGGGTGGTGGGCGCCCCCCCTATAGGGCGCGCCCCCCTGCCTCGTGGACCCACGGTGGCCCTCCTCCACTTATCCCAGCACCCATCTTCTTCCTCTGTCTCACAAAAACCCAAAAACCCAACTCAAGCACGAGTTCCAGCCACTTTTGTTGTGATTTTCAATCTCCTTGCGCAAAGCACCTCTCGCAAAACTGTTTGGGGAGGTTGTTCCTTGGTATGTGACTCCTCCACTGGTCCAATTAGTTTTTGTTCTAGTGCCTTATTCTATGCAAATTTGTGTTGCATAGGTGACCATGTTCTTGAGCTTGCATGTCAAATTTTTATGGTTCCAAGTAGTTCTAATGCTTGATATAGGCTCTAGGCACTTGTAGGAGTAGTTGCTATCAATATTATTGAATTTGGTTTACTTTTATTTTGAAGTTACTAAAAGTTTCAGAATTTTTCAAAGAAAAACAATATGTTTAGTAAGATGTTCCAAGCTGGTTACTCTAAGAAGCAAGAACCCAGGATTGCTATGTGCGATGCTGACGAGGATCCACCAAGAGACGCTCTGGTACGGCCTTGCGAATGGCCGTCGGAAAATTTTATGGACCGTGCAGGAATTAAAGAAGAATTCAAATCATATTTGCACAATGCCGGTCTTGTGGATTTTGAGGCTAACAAATGCCCCCAGTATCATGATCTCACAAGTTCATTTGTGAGGAGGTTTGAGTATTCATCTTCGCATAATTCTCCTTCAGTCATGTTTGATCTTTATGACAAATCTTATACCATGGACCTAGAGGATTTCACTTCTTCTTGAGAACTTCCATCATGGGGCAGTATTAGGGATCCCCCTAAATCTGAATTTAGAAACTTTCTTGCTAGTATAATTGTGGGGGAATCCTGAGATATAATGCAAGCTACCATAGGGAGCATTCACTTTCCTGCTATACATTATTTTGCTCTTTTCAACGGTAGATGCATAAATGCTAAGGATGAATCAGGTTACATGTGTGTCCCTGATCTTAGCATTCTTAGGAGTGTTGTGTTAGGAGACCAATCTTAACATATGGGAGCCATTATAGCTCGTAGGTTGCATCATAATAGACATAATGGAGATTTCTTTGGAGGAATTTATGCAACCCGCTTAGCTTATTTTCTTGAAATAGACATTTTGAGGGTGATATGGAGTTGTCTCATGCATATTTAGATTATAACTCTATGGCTTCGCACCAGTTTGTCGAGAGGCCTGAATCACCTCTCTTATATCGCTTAATTTTTGATAAACGACATGTTTTTCGTATTACTCTCCCTGCTCCTGCCTTCTTTGATTCACGGACAAAAGGAAGATATGTTATTACCAGAGAGGAGGCAGAAGAGTACGAGAGGAGGGTGGAGGCAGCCTGACTCCACGCTGCAGCTCTGCAGGCGATAACCGCTGCACATCAGTATGATCCCAACTATTCCTCTTCATCATAGTACAACCCCAACAACTATTATTATGGATATCCGCCAGGCCAGCCGTGGCCATAGACCAACTTAGGCCAAAAGCCTAAGCTTGGGGGAGTACATATTTCTCACCGACATTACATTTATGTTCACACACACTCATTGCTAGATGTCAGTGCTCATACTTTTTCACTGTAATATCCATGCTAGTCTATTTTCCTTTTCCTGCTTTCTTCTTGTGTGTTTGTTAAACCTTAAGAAAAACCAAAAAATTAGTAGTAGGTTATTTTTCTGCTGTAGTAGTAATAATTAAAAAGAAAACCCAAAAATATTTCCCGTTCTTCTTTTGCTTGTTGGGAGCTTTCCCGTGTAAATAGTTTTATTTCTTTTATTTGGGGGTCAGTAGGAGAAGACCATAATTAAATTGTTGAAGTGGCTCTTATATGCATTATTGTTGATTTAACCCAGATCCCATATTGCCTTGTCTTCTCCTGTTTATTGAATGCTCGCAGATTCCAGCTTAGTCCAATGCACGTGCACTCTTATTATTATTCACACTGTTCGGTCGTGCAAGTGAAAGGCAATTATGATGATATATGATGGACTGACTGAGATGAGAAAAGCTGGTATGAACTCGACCTCTTTTGTTTTTGTAAATATGATGAGCCCGTCGTTCTTGATTCAGCTTACTATGAATAAACATGTTTGCAATGACAATTAGAGATCATAGTTGCTTGTGCCATGCTTGATTAGCTATGAGTTATAATGGTTTACCTTGTATGCCAACATGCTATTGAGATGATTATGATGTGGTATGATGGGGTGGTATCCTCTTTTGAATGATTTAAGTGACTTGACTTGGCACATGTTCATGCATGTAGTTGAAACAAAATCAACATAGCCTTCACGATATTTATGTTCATGGTGGATTATATCCTACTCATGCTTGCATCCAATGTTTATTAATTTTAATGCATGTACATGGCTGTTGTCGCTCTCTAGTTGGTCGCTCCCCAGTCTTTTGCTAGCCTTCACCTGTACTAAGCGGGAATACTGCTTGTGCATCCAATCCCTTAAACCCCAAAGTTATTCCAGATGAGTCCACTATACCTTCCTATATGCGGTATCTACCTGCCGTTCCAAGTAAATTTGTATGTGCCAAACTCTAAACCTTCAAATAAATATTCTGTTTTGTATGCTCGAATAGCTCATGTATCAACAAAGGATGTCCTTATCTTCCGTTTTAGGTGGGTTATTCTCAAGAGGAGTGGACTCCGCTCCTCACTCACGAGAAAATGGTTGGTCACCAGGATGCCCAGTCCCATGCTTTATGCAAACTAAATCAAAATTAATTGCAAACAAAACTCCCCCTGGGACCTGATGTATGTTGGAGGCACTCATTGTTTCGAGCAAGCCATGGAATGATGCTTGTTGGTGGAGGGGAGTATAAACTTTACCATTCTGTTTGGGAACCGCCTATAATGTGTTTAGCATGGAAGATATCGCCATCTCTTAGTTGTTACGTTGACAATGAAAGTATACCGCTCAAAATACAATTTATCTCTATTTCAAAACCGAGCTTTGGCACCTCTACAAATCCCTGCTTCCCTCTGCGAAGGGCCTATCCATTTACTTTTATGCTGAATCATCACCCTCTTATTAAAAAGCACTAGCTGGAGAGCACAGCCGTCATTTGCATTCATCACTGTTAATTTATATTGGGTGTGACTATGATTGGATCTCTTTTACCATGAATTACAATGGCTAGTCAGTCCTTGATCTTTAAAGGTGCTCTGCATTTATGTTTTGCGTCTCAGAAAGGGCTAGCGAGATACCATCTTGTTATATCATATTATGATTGTTTTGAGAAAGTGTTTTCATCTGAGATTTATTATTATGACTTGCTAGTTGATTATGCTATTGATATGAGTAATTGTGGGACCTGAGAATTATTGCAAATGTGGTTAGTTATGATCTATGATGAAAACTTGAATGCTGGCTTGACATAGTTACAACAACAAGAGCAAACAGAGTTTGTAAAAGATTTTCTTTCTTTCTTTCAGTTTGTCAACTGAATTGCTTGAGGACAAGCAAGGGGTTTAAGCTTGGGGGAGTTGATACGTCTCTGTCGTATCTACTTTTCCAAACACTTTTGCCCTTGTTTTGGACTCTAACTTGTATGATTTGAATGGAACTAACCCGGACTGACGCTGTTTTCAGCAGAATTACCATGATGTTGTTTTATGTGCAGAAAACAAATATTCTCGGAATGACCTGAAACTCCACGGGAGGTCTTAGAAAAAATAATAAAAAATCCTTGCCAAATATGAAGACCAGGGGGCCCACACCCTTCTCACGAGGGTGGGGGCGCCCCCCGCCTAGGGCGCGCCCCCTACCTCGTGGCCCCCCTGATGACCCTCCGACGCCAACTCCAACTCTATATATTTGCTTTCGGAGAGAAAAAACCGGAGAGAAGAAATCATTGCGTTTTACGATACGGAGCCGCTGCCAAGCCCTAAAACCTCTCGGGAGGGCTGATCTAGAGTCTGTTCGAGGCTCCGGAGAGGGGGATTCATCGCCGTCGTCATCATCAACCATCCTCCATCACCAATTTCATGATACTCACCGCCGTGCGTGAGTAATTCCATCATAGGCTTGCTGGACGGTGATGGGTTGGATGAGATTTATCATGTAATCGAGTTAGTTTTATTAGGGTTTGATCCCTAGTATCCACTATGTTCTGAGATTGATGTTGCTATGACTTTGCTATGCTTAATGCTTGTCACTAGGGCCCGAGTGCCATGATTTCAGATATGAACCTATTATGTTTTCGTGAATATATGTCAGTTCTAGATCCTATCTTGCAAGTCTATAGTCACCTACTATGTGTTATGATCCGGCAACCCTGAAGTGACAATAATCGGGACCACTCCCGGTGATGACCATAGTTTGAGGAGTTCATGTATTCACTATGTGCTAATGCTTTGTTCCGGTTCTCTATTAAAAGGAGGCCTTAATATCCCTTAGTTTCTAATAGGACCCCGCTGCCACGGGAGGGTAGGACAAAAGATGTCATGCAAGTTCTTTTGCATAAGCATGTATGACTATATACGGAATACATGCCTACATTACATTGACGAATTGGAGCTAGTTCTGTGTCACCCTATGTTATGACTGTTACATGATGAACTGCATCCGGCATAATTATCCATCACTGATCCGGTGCCTACGAGTTTTCCATATACTGGTTTACATTTATTTACTTTTCTGTTGCTACTGTTACAATCACTACAAAATACCAAAAACATTACTTTTGTTGTCTTTACTTTTGTTGCCGCTACCACCATTATCATATTACTTTGCTACTAAACACTTTGCTGCAGATACTAAGGTTCCAGGTGTGGTTGAATTGACAACTCAGTTGCTAATACTTGAGAATATTCTTTGGCTCCCCTTGTGTCGAATCAATAAATTTGGGTTGAATACTTTACCCTCGAAAGCTGTTGCGGTCCCCTATACTTGTGGGTAATCAGGCGCGCCCTCCACCCTCGTGGAGGCCTCGTGTCCTTACCGGACTGCTACTTATATTTCTATTTTTCTAAATATTCCAAAATGGAGAAATATTGCCTTAAAAACTGTTTTGGAGTCGGTTTACTTACCGTACCACATACCTATTCCTTTTCGAAGTCTGAAACGTTCTGGAAGTGTCCCTTATGTATTGCTCCGGGGTTACGGTTTCAATAACATTGGCTTCAACATTTATAGGATTACCTGAGATATAATGTTTAATTCTTTGACCGTTCACCACCCTCGGATTTGTGCCTTCAAAATTGTTGATTTTTATGGCACTGGAACGATAGACCTCCTCGATAACGTAAGGACCTTCCCATTTAGAGAGAAGTTTTCCTGCAAAAAATCTTAGACGAGAGTTGTATAGCAATACATAATCATCTACATTAAACTCACTCTTTTGTATCCTTTTATCATGCCATCTTTTAACTTTTTCTTTAAACAACTTGTCATTTTCGTAGGCTTGGATTATCCATTCATCGAGTGAACTAATATCAAATAACCTCTTCTCACCGACAAGTTTAAAATCATAATTGAGCTCCTTAATATCCCAATATGCCTTGTATTCTAGTTCAAGAGGCAAGTGACATGCTTTTCCATAAACCATTTTATACGGATTCATACCCATAGGATTTTTATATGCAGTTCTATAGGCCCATAACGCATCATCAAGTTTCTTGGACCAATTCTTTCTAGACCTATTGACAGTCTTTTGCAAAATTAATTTGAGCTCTCTATTACTCAATTCTACTTGACCACTAGACTGAGGGTGATAAGGAGATGCAATTCTATGATTAACATCATATTTAGCAAGCATTTTAGGGAAAGCACCATGGATAAAATGTGAACCACCATCAGTCATTAAATATGTAGGGACTCCAAACCTCGGAAAAATAACTTCTTTAAGCATTTTAATAGAAGTGTTATGATCAGCACTACTAGTTGGAATAGCTTCTACCCACTTAGTAACGTAATCAACAACAACTAAAATATGTGTATAACCATTAGAGGCAGGAAAAGGTCCCATATAGTCAAAGCCCCAAACATCAAATGGTTCAATAACAAGTGAATAATTCATAGGAATTTCTTGACGTCTACTAATATTACCAATTCTTTGACATTCATCACAAGATAAGACAAACTTACTGGCATCTTTGAAGAGAGAAGGCCAATAAAAACCAGATTGCAATACCTTATGTGTAGTTCTATCTCCAGCATGATGTCCTCCACAAGCTTCGGAGTGACACTTGCGTAGAATCTGTTCCCGTTCATGCTCAGGTACACAACGTCTAATAACAACATCTACTCCTTCTTTATAAAGGTGTGGGTCATCCCAAAAGTAATGCCTCAAATCGTAGAAGAACTTTTTCTTTTGTTGGTATGTGAAACTAGGTGGTATGAATTTAGCAACAACATAATTATCATAATCAGCATACCATGGAGCAGTATGAGAAGCATTTATGACATTTAATTGCTCATCAGGAAAGCTATCATCAATAGGTAGTGGGTCATCAAGCACATTTTCTAACCTAGACAAGTTGTTTGCAACGGGGTTCTCAGCTCCCTTTCTATCAACAGTATGTAAATCAAATTCTTGTAGCAAGAGGACCCATCTAATAAGTCTTGGTTTAGCATCTTTCTTTTCCCTAAGATATTTAATAGCAGCATGATCAGTGTGAATAGTTACTTTAGAATCAACAATATAAGGTCCGAACTTATCACAAGCAAATACAACTGCTAAGAATTCTTTTTCAGTAGTAGCGTAATTTCTTTGAGCATTGTCTAGGGTTTTACTAGCATATTGAATAACATTTAATTTCTTATCAACTCTTTGCCCTAGAACAACACCTACAGCATAATCACTAGCATCACACGTAATTTCAAAGGTAAATTCCAACCAGGTGGCTGAACAATAGGTGCAGAGATCAATGCTTTCTTAAGTATTTCAAATGCTTCTACACAATCATCATCAAAGACAAATGGTATATCTTTTTGTAATAAATTAGTCAGAGGCCGAGAAATTTTTGAGAAGTCCTTAATGAACCTCCTATAAAATCCGACGTGACCAAGGAAACTTCTTATACCTTTGATGTCCTTGGGACATGGCATCTTTTCAATAGCATCAATCTTGGCTTTATCAACTTCAATACCTCTTTTAGAAACTTTATGCCCCAAGACAATACCTTCATTAACCATAAAGTGGCACTTTTCCCAATTCAAGACAAGATTAGTTTCTTCACATCTCTGCAAAACTCGATCAAGGTTGCTTAAGCAGTGATCAAAAGAGGATCCATAGACGGAAAAAAAACATCCATGAAAACCTCACCAATCTTTTCACGAAAGTTAGAGCATCATGCATCTTTGAAAGGTAGCAGGTGCATTACATAAACCAAAAGGCATACGTCTATAAGAAAAAGTACCAAAAGGGCAAGTAAAAGTAGTCTTTGATTGATCCTTGGCTGATATACGTATTTGAGAGAAACCAGAATAACCATCTAGAAAGCAAAAAGGTAAGAGGTAATGATCCTTTTTACTGGCCTTATTTAATCTGTGGAAATCAATTACCATCCTATAACCTGTAATAATTCTTTGAGGAATCAATTCATCTTTATCATTAGGAACGACAGTAATACCTCCCTTTTTAGGGACACAATGGACAGGACTTACCCACTGACTATCAGCAACGGGATAAATTATACCTACCTCAAGGAGCTTTAATATTTCCTTCCTTACCACTTCTTTCATTTTAGGATTCGGCCGTCGTTGATGATCACGAACTGGTATAGCAGCTTCTTCCAAATTTATTTTATGTTGATATAGAGTGGGACTAATGACCTTAAGATCATCAAGAGTATACCCGATAGTAGCATGGAGCTTCTTCCGAGTCAATAGTCTCTCTTCCTCATGCTCTGAAAGGTTAGCACTAATAATAACAGGATATATCTTTTTCTCATCAAGATAAGCATATTTATGAGTATCAGGCAACGGTTTAAGCTCAAACACGGGATCACCTTTGGGTGGAGGAGGATCCCCTAGGATTTCAACAGGCAAATTGTGTTTCAGAATAGGTTCCTGTTTAAAGAATACTTCATCTATTTCCCTTCTTTCATTCATAAACATATAATTTTCATGGTCTAGCAAATATTGTTCTAAAGGATCATTTGGAGGCACGACAATAGAAGCAAGACCAACAAATTCATCCTTACTAGGTAATTCTTCTTCGCGGTGTTGTCTACTAAATTTAAAGAAATTAAATTCATGAGACATATCATCTAAACCGACAGTAACAACATCCTTTTTGCAATCTATTTTAGCATTAATAGTGTTTAAGAAGGGTCTACCAAATATAATGGGACAAAAGCTATCTTGTGGGGAACCAAGAACAAGAAAATTAGCAGGATATTTAGTTTTCCCACACAAGACTTCAACATCTCTAACAATTCCCATTGGTGAAATAGTATCTCTATTGGCAAGTTTAATTGTGACATCAATATCTTCTAAGTCAACAGGTGCAAATATCATGCAAAATTTCTCTATATAGGCCAATAGGTATTGCACTAGCACTGGCACCCATATCACATAAGCCATGATAACAATGATCTCCAATTTTAACAGAAAGAACAGGCATGCCTACCACCAGTTTAGGTTTATCTTTAGCACAAGGTTTAGCAATTCTAGCAGTTTCATCACAGAAATAAATAACATGCCCATCAATATTATCAGCCAAAATATCTTTAACAATAGCAATATTAGGTTCAACTTTAACTTGCTCAGGAGGTGTATAAGTTTTAATATTGCTTTTACGAACCATAATTGAAGCTTTAGCATGATCCTTTATCCTAACAGGGAAAGGTGGTTTCTCAACATAAGAAGTAGGAAAAATAGGATCATTATAAGTGATAATCTTTTCTTCAACATTAATAGGTGCAGCTACTTTTACTTCTATGGGAGGATGATATTTAAACCACTTCTCCTTGGGGAGATCAACATACGTAGCAAAAGATTCATAGAAAGAAGCTACGATCTCAGAGTCAAGTCCATATTTAGTGTTAAATTTACGAAAAACATCGGTATCCAGAAAAGATTTAACACAATCAAACTTAGGTGTCATACCTGACTCCTTACCTTCGTCGAGGTCCCAATCTTCAGATTTGCGTTTAATTCTTTCCAATAAATACCATTTGAATTCAATAGTCCTCATCATAAAAGAGCCAGCACAAGAAGTATCGAGCATGGTGCGATTGTTATCAGAAAGCCAATCATATAAATTTTGAATAATCATTTCTCCTGAGAGCTCATGATTGGGGCATGAATATAACAATGATTTAAGCCTCCCCCAAGCTTGAGCGATGCTTTCTCCTTCTCGAGGCCAAAAATTATATATATAATTACGATCACGATGAACAAGATGCATAGGATAAAACTTCTGATGAAATTCCAATTTCAGTCGTTTGTAGTTCCATGACCCCGTATCATCACATAGCCTATACCATGTCGATGCATCTGCCTTCAAAGATAAAGGGAAGACCTTCTTCTTAACAACATCTCTGGGTACACCTGCAAGCTTAAATAATCCACAAACTTCATCAACATATATTAGGTTCTCATCAGGATGCATTGTTCCATCTCCTGCAAAAGGATTATCTAGCAGTTTTTCTATCCTACCCGAAGGAATTTCAAAGCAGACATTTTCATTTTTATTTTCATTTTTAGTAGGTTTAGTAGGTTGAGGAGCAACTCTTTGCTCTACTCGTCGGGGTGAAGATACCCCGAACAAGCCCCTCAGAGGATTACTTTCCATAGTAAGAAGTGACAGTAAATTTCAGCACACTATATAAATTTTTCCTTACCAAATTCCACCTACCAAAGGCGCTTCACTCCCTGGCAATGGCGCAAGAAAATAGTCTTGATGACCCACAAGTATAGGGGATCTATCTTAGTCCTTTAGATAAGTAAGAGTGTCGAACCCAACGAGGAGCAGAAGGAAATGATAAGCAGTTTCCAGCAAGGTATTCTCTGCAAATACTGAAATAAGTGGTAACAGATAGTTTTGTGATAGGATAATTTGTAACGAGCAACAAGTAATAAGAGTAAATAAAGTGCAGCAAGGTGGCCTAATCCTTTTTGTAGCAAAGGACAAGCCTGGACGAACTCTTATATAGAGAAAAGGGCTCCCGAGGACATATGGGAATATCGTCGAGCTTGTTTTCACCATGTTTATGTGATTCGCGTTTGGTACTTTGATAATTTGATATGTGGGTGGACCGGTGCTTGGGTACTGTCCTTACTTGGACAAGCATCCCACTTATGATTATCCTCTATTGCAAGCATCCACAACTACAACAAAAGTATTAAGGTAAACCTAACCATAGCATGAAACATATGGATCCAAATCGGCCCCTTACGAAGCAACGCATAAACTAGGGTTTAAGCTTCTGTCACTCTAGCAACCCATCATCTACTTATTACTTCCCAATGCCTTCCTCTAGGCCCAATTAATTGTGAAGTGTTATGTAGTCGACGTTCACATAACACCACTAGAGGAGAGACAACATACATCTCATCATAATATCGAACGAATTCCAAATACACATGACTACTAATAGCAAGACTTCTCCCATGTCCTCAGGAACAAACGTAACTACTCACAAAGCATATTCATGTTCATAATCAGAGGGGTATTAATATGCATATAGGATCTGAACATATGATCTTCCACCAATTAAACCAACTAGCTTCAACTACAAGGAGTAATTAACACTACTAGCAACCCACAGGTACCAATCCCGAACTTGAAGACAAGAATTGGATACAAGAGATGAACTAGGGTTTTGAGAGGAGATGGTGCTGATGAAGATGTTGATGGAGATTGCCCTCTCCCGATGAGAGGAGCATTGATGATGACGATTGAGATGATTTCCCCCTCCCAGAGGGAAGTTTCCCCGGCAGAACAGCTCCACCAGAGCTCTAGATTGGTTCCGCCAAGGTCCCGCCTCGTGGCGGCGGAGTTTCGTCCGAGTAGATGGCTTATGATTTTTTTCTCATTGAAATACTTCATATAGCAGAAGATGGACATCGTAGGGCCACTAGGGGGCCCACGAGGTAGGGGGCGCGCCCAGGTGGGTAGGGCGCGCCCCCCACCCTCGTGGGCGGGGTGTGGCCCCCCTGGTGAACTTCTTGCTCTCAGTATTTTTTATATATTCTGAAAACGTCTTCCGTGAAGTTTCAGGACTTTTGGAGCTGTGCAGAATAGGTCTCTAATATTTGCTCCTTTTCCATCCCAGAATCCCAGCTGCCGGCATTCTCCCTCTTTATGTAAACCTTGTAAAATAAGAGAGAATAGGCATAAGTATTGTGACATAATGTGTAATAACAGCCCATAATGCAATAAATATCAATATAAAAGCATGATGAAAAATGGACGTATCACTCCCCACCAAGGATTGCTGCCACACCCAGGTCCTATCAATTCGGTCCCGCCCTCTATGGCGTGTCGTGCCTCTTAATCTCGACTGTCATTAGCTATCTCTCTTCAATGATTTTGAAATCCCAGAGCCATCATCTCCTCCCACCAGGGCTCCGTTCAAAGCCTTTGCATCCCATCATGCTACCTGAGCAAGCATACCATGCCCTGCATGGTGGAGGCCTAGCTGAAATCCCCTGAATTCACAGAACTACGGCTGCTTGAGTTTTACTATTCCACTGGAAATCACCTACCAGATACCGAACGCCATCTACCTTTGCCCTCGGCACCGATGTCCATCTCGCGGTTTTCCTCCTCTCTCCACACCGCCACCTTTGCACTGTGCGACCTACCAGACAATCTAGTACTAAAACTTCGACTCCCATTTCTCAAGAAACTTTCACTTGTGCGGGTTCATATATCGGAGGCCTCATTGCATATCATCATCCATTCCAGTTGCCCTGCCCTACAGTACTTTGTGCTTGTTTTCACAGTTAGAATTGGTTGTCTCCAAATAAAGTCGCCTAACCTTGTAAGAATTGGAATTTCTTTTGACGGCAGGAAGCTCATCATCCAAGATGCCCCTTCACTTCAAAGGTTGATCCTTGATTCTAGTTATTCACCATTGAAAATAACCGTCCTCTCTACGCCTAAACTAGAGACCCTGGGTGTAATACATGATCTCTGTGCTCATTTGAATATGGTGTTTGGCTCCATAGTTCTTCGGGTTCCTTATATTATGATCTACACTTGTAACCATAAGCTGCATTTTAAATTTCTGTGCATAAGTTATATGTCAACTTGGAGAACACATTATGTACTAATATTATGTTTTATGCTCAATGAAGAGTTTTTCCATGGATGGCCTATCAATGGTGTTGGATTCTGCCAAGATCTTACATATCCAAATGAATAGTTTTGACCTGAACAAGATTATTGGCTTGCTGCAATGCTTTTCATGTCTGGAGAAGTTGTATATAAAGGTGATAATTTCACGCACATTGGAATCCCGCATATAGTGTGAATTAACCATTCAGCTGTTGCTCTTTCGACACCCTTTTTTTAGACCTTGACTGTTTTCAATCTTCATGTCTATTTAGGCAAGAGGACGGGGTAAGAAAGTTATAACCAATTGGTGGATTCGTAAGCATCGGGATTTTCTCAGTTCTCATGAGATTCGATTGAAGACAATAACGCTAGAACAATATGTAGCCAACCGTGCAAACACTAGATTTGTCACATTCTTCCTGCTGAATGCGAGGTTACTATTGTCCATCAGGCTTAAGTTTATCAGCAGCATGGTTTTGACGGATGGGTATGTGGAAGAGCAAATAAAGGAGTTTCAGGTGGGCAAAAGAGCTTCTGAACATACGGGGCTTCTATTTACAACATATTGTGGTCATAATCCAGTAAATTTTACGACCCAGGATGTTCATTCTATGGACCTGACCGATCCATTTGAGTGTGACTGCCGAAAACAATGCTGGAGTTAGATGTTGTTGCCCTTTTCAACCTGAGTTTTTTTGTAAACCTGATGAACAATTAACACTCGTGCTTTTGTACAGTTTGCAAGCTGGAGTTAGATGTCCTTGCCCTTTTCAACTCGGGTGTGACTGTCATATTTTCTTTGAAGCAAGGCAAATGGCTTGCCAGTCCTTTAATTTAGAGTGAAATATTGTAACAACTAACAAATCCCAACCAAGGGAAATAACATCACTCTCGCCGGCTACTTGAGCTCGCTGTGCATTACAGAAGCCAAGTGATTAGCCCCCACCAGAACCCACAAACTTATTTCGAACTAGCACATCAAATGGGCTGTAAATTTTCCAAGGAAAGGCTGCATGACCGTGACAGATTTGGATTCTGACATTTGGGACCTGCGAGGAAATAGCCTATCCAAGGTGGTGTCAACTTACTAGCCATTCAACAAACGATTCTGCCTGCCAGTCCTTTAATTTTGTGTATCTTCTATCTCTTATCTTCTTCTTCCTCCAGCCACCCAAACCAAACCACCCCGTCGGATCCGCCTGCTCCTGCCTCCCATGGCTGGCTGCACCTCCGCCGCCCTACCGTATGTACCCTCCAACATTGTCCAGTCCCTTCCTCTATTCCCCCACATGTCCTGTTATTCTCCGGCGACATCAGCCCCAACACGCACCCGCACCCGAACCAGTCAACCCTCCGTAGTCCCCTCTGCCTGCGACTGGACCAGCGCATCTTCCACGGCTCCTGTTCGTTCCGTCCGAGGCCTCGCCGTCGTCCTCCACCTTGCGGCCTTGGTTCCTCGCCGTGCACGGTGCGCCGCCCTCTTGCGTTGTCAACATCGTCAACAACCGAGAGGAACAAGGAGATGACTGTACGTGGAGAGGATGACAGTAGGGACCCACCAGCGTCATGGTAGTACGCAAGCAAGTGCATCTATATTACAAGCCCAAAAATATGGTTCCTCCTAATGGTTGGACATCTGGGGCTCACGCCATTGTCAACATAGTCAATAAATGAGAGATTTACACTACGAGCGGCTGACACTAGGGACCCAGCAGGTAGCGCAGTTTATTTTTTTTAGGAACAAGCAGTTGTTATTTATACTAGTTTTAGCGACGGATCAGGGTAACAACGGGGCTGTGCGGGGGCTGTGGCCCGTCTAGCCAGGGTTTTATTTATGTTTACCACATCATGATCCCATTTGTGTTTTTTCTTGCTGAAAATGGCTAGCCCAGTTCTTTTTTCTTAAAGAAATACCCAAACCAGGCCTACTTGCTTTATCAGCCCTGCCGGGCTGCAAATCTTCCAAGACGAGGAGAGTTTCATTCAGTTTGCCCAGAAATGGGCTGTACATTTTTAAAACACATCAAACCAGGAAATAGTTTCAACTTTTTTTCATTACAAGATTTTAAATTCCATTGATTTTTATGCGTGGACAATTATTTGGATTTTATATTTATATAAATTATTTTTCAAAATAGTTTGAATGTGAATCGATATTTCGGGATTAAAAACAGTGACCGCACCGAAATATGCAAAATTTTATATACTTTTTAACCGCGGCCACAATATGGGGTGTAATGCTAACAAAAAGAAGATGGGCTCCAAAAAAATTCTTAAGAATTAGCAAATGGGATATACATTATTAGAAATAAAGCACACGAGAGAAGTGACTATTGGATGTCCATCCAACGGCTGTCGTGCTTCCTCAATCTCTGCTCTTCCTGCTCCAGCCGCTCAAACAAGCGCCGGCGGGACTGCCTGCTGCCTCCTCCCGCGGCTGACTATACTGTCGCGTAGGCCTCACCACCCCACCGTACTCCCATCGCTGGCCTAGCCATCCCTCTACTCACCCACACTTGTTGTTATTCTCTGGGGACGGCAGACGAACAAGTAAACCCTCGTACTCCTAGGCCTCCCCGTCGTCCACCACCCTGGTGCTCTCAACGTGGCCTGGTCAACATGGTCAATGAACGACATCCATCGGAAGTGGACTATAGGTGGAGAGGCTGACAACTGGGTCCATGGTCGCACGCAAGGAAATGCCTCCTTATTACGCGCAAAATAATGATTCTCCACCTGACAGCTAGGACCCACGGGAACGGCTTCTGTATTTCACGAAAAAAACATCCCCCCCGCTGACAGGTCGGGCCCACCATCTATATCTTCGCGCGCAAGGAAGTGCTTCCTTATTACGCACAAAAAAATGAATACCCCCTACTAGATGGGACCCACCATAGTGGGTGGCCGACTTGTGGGCCTACTAAGTTGACGGGGACGGAGGGCTTTGTCAACTTAGTCAATATGAACAATTCTAGCTCCAGTGATCGTACGATGTCCATCCAACGGCCATAGTGCTTCTTCAAACTCTGGCCTTCTTGCTCCAGCCGCCCAAAGCAGTGTTGGTCGTGCAGCCTGCTCCTGCCTCCCATGGCCGGTTGTGCAGCCGCGGAGGCCTCACTGCCCCCATACTACTCCCACTGTTGGCCAGGCCATCCCTCTACTCACTCACACCCCTGTTATTCTGCGGCGACAACAGTCTCACACCGCAGCCGAAATAGTGACCCCTTGTACTCCTCTCCACGTGGGCATCCACTGCCGTGTCTTCCTCGGCTCCGCGTCGTCCCCTTCCTAGGCCTTGTCATCATCCACCGCCTTGGTGCTCTCGGCGCGGCGTGGTCAATGTGGTCAACGACCGACTTCCATCAGAAGAGTACTGTACGTGGAGAGGCTGATAGCTGGGTCCACGGTCGCAGCTGGGTCCACGGCCACAGCCCAGTTTTTTTGTGATTTGCCAAGTAAGTTGCTTTGTCAGACCTGTTGGGCTGCAAATCTTTCAAGACGAGGAGAGCTTCAATCGGCTGGCCGAGAAAATGGCCTATCAGTAATGAGAAATGGGTTGTACATTTTTAAAACACATCAAACCGGCAATTAGTTTCAAATTTATTTTTTTCACTTCGAGATTTTAAATTGCATTGATTTTTATGCATGGACAATTTATTGGATTTATATTTATATACATTTATGTTTAAAATCAGCTTGAATGTGACTCAAAATTTCAGGATTAAAACAGTTCGGACCGCACCGAAATATACAAAATTTTGTATAATTTTTTAACTGTGGCCACAATATGGGCTGTAATGCTAACAAAAAGAATATGGGCTCCAAAAAAAACCTTAAGAATTAGCAAATGGGCTGTAAAATATTAGAAATAATGACAGATGGGTTGTATGCTGTTTTCCACTGATTTGAGGCTTTCCTAAAAAAAGGTTGACGGACAAGCAATGACTATTGGACGTCCATAGAACGGCCGTCGTGCTTCTTCAATCTCTGCTCTTCCTGCTCCAACCACTCAAACAAGCGCTGGTGGGACTGCCTGCTCCCTCCTCCTCGCGGCGGGCTGTGCTGCCGTGCAGGCTTCACCGCCCCATCGTACTCCCATCGCTGGCCTAGCCATCCCTCTACTCACCCACACCTGCTGTTATTCTCCGGTGACGGCAGACAATCTAGTAAACCCTCGTACAGTCGTACTCACCTCTGTGTGGGAAACAACTGCCGAGTCTTCCCTGGCGCCTTGTTGCTCCCTTCCTAGGCCTCGCCGTCGTCCACCGCCCTGGTGCTCTCGGCGCGGCCTGGTCAAAGTGGTCAACGACCGACATGCATCTGAAGTGAACTGTATGTGGAGAGGCTAACAGCTAGGTCCATGGCCGCATGCAAGGAAATGCCTCCTTATTACACGCAAAATAATGATTCCTCCACCTGACATCTGGGACCCACCGAAAAGGCCTCTGTATTTTGCGAAAAAAACGTTACCGCCGCTGACAGCTCGGACCCACCAGCTATATCTTCGCATGCAAGGAAGTGCCTCCTTATTACGCAAAAAAATGAATACTCCCCCTTCTAGCTGGGACCCAGTATAGTGGCAGGCTGACTTGTGGGCCTACTAAGTTGATGGGGATGGCGGGATTTGTCAACTTAGTCAAGATGCACGATTCTAGCTCAAGTGACCGTTCGATGTCCATCCAACGGCCGTAGTGCTTCTTTAACCTCTCGTCTTCTTGCTCCAGCCACCCAAACCAGTGCTGGTCGTGCCTCGTGCTCTTGCCTCCCGTGGCCGGCTGCGATGTGGTGGAGGCCTCACCGCCCCCTACTACTCCCACCACTGGTCGGGCCATCCCTCTACTCACCCACACCCCCTGTTATTCTGCGGCGACGGCAGTCTCACACCGCAGCGAACCACTAAACCCTCATACTCCTCTACGCGTGGGTATCCACTGTCGCGTCTTCCCCGGCTCCGTGTCGTCCCCTTCCTAGGCCTCGCTGTCGTCCACTGCCCTGGTGCTCTCGGTGTGGCGTGGTCAACATGGTCAAGGAACGACTTCTATCGGACGTGGACTGTACGTGGACAGGCTGACAGCTGGGTCCACGGCCGCAACAAGGAAGTGCGTCCTTATTACGCGCAAAATAATTATTCCTCCACTTGACAGCGGGGACCCACCGGACGGGCCATCGTATTTCATGAAAAAAACGTTCCCCCCTAACTGGTGGGACCCACCAGCTACATCTTCGCACGCAAGGAAGTGCATCTGGGAAAAAAATTGATTCGCCCCCTGACTGCTGGGACCCACCAGCTACATCTTCGCACGCAAGGAAGTGCCTGACAGTCGGGACCCACCTGGTCGAAGCGTACGTAGCATTGTCATTCTGGTCGCGAACGTGTACGTACATACTGGTCGATGTAGAGGCGCGCACGTGTCGTAGTAGAGGCGCGCACCTAGCATGTACACGTACGTACAACGGCCAGTGTGCAAGAAAGAAAATACGGCCATGTACATACATACGAGCGGGGTCTCGAACACCTACTCGCGCATACGTACGGTCAGGGCTCGTGTACATGGCTGGGTCGTAATGGAGGAACTGCGTCGTCGTGTTCATGGGGAGCCAACTAGCCGGGTCGGAACGGAATGCGTCGTCGTGTTCATCGGGAGGGCTTGGACGGAACAGCCGATGGAAACGAGGCCTGGCGTACAGCAGAACAGAGGAAACGGTCCTTTGTTCGACCGGCCATGTTTGAAATGGGATCCTGTTCATTGGGAGGGGTCTGGCATACCGCAAAATGGAGGAAACAGATCTGTTATGGTCAAAACGGGGTCTTGTTGATCGGGAGGGGTGTCGCGTACCGCAAAACGGAGGAAACAGACTTGTGTTGGAGCACTACGGTCGAAATGGGGATCCTGTTCATCGGGAGGGGTGTGGCATACCGCAAAACGGGACTCAACGGGATACTGTTCATCTCCACCATCGACCCCCTCCAGCCTCCACAGGGTACTGTTCATCCACCGTCGACCTCCTCCAGCCTCCACCTGCGACTGTTCATCCATGGGCTCCTGTTCATCCAGCCTCCACCGCGCGCTACTCCACTGGCTACTGTTCAACCAACCCTCTCCACGGGCTCCTATTCAACCACCCCTCCATGGGCTACTATTCATCCAGCCCTCCACCGTCTACTGTTCATCCAGCCCTCCATGGGGTGGTCCTGTTCATCCAACCCTCCACGGGGTCTTGTTCATCCAGGCCCAACCGGCTCGATCGATCGGGGTCCTGTTCATCCAGAGGTAACACCACGGGGTCCTGTTCATCCACCCCCATTGGGAACTGTTCATCCAAACCCCCCCAGCAATACTCACTATTCATCCAGAGGCAGCATCGATCAGCTTCAGTTAGCACCAGTAGCGATGGAATCGCTCGATCGGGTTCAGTTAACAGCCATCGATCGATCGCTCAGTTCAGTAACGCATAGGCTGCAGTGCAATCGCTCAGGTTTAGTAGGCGAACGCCTCGCTCGGGTTCAGTTAGAGCCCAACGCCTCGCACCCACCGTAACCGGGAACACCCCGATATTTTCCTCGCGCTCGCTTCTACCATGGTTTTTTCCGTCATGGATGGCCCAAAGAATGCCATGCAGCTGCGTCTCCGGCCCGCCCAGGACGAAAATCCCATTTTCTGTCATGATTTTTTGTCATAGAAGTAGGAGCCCACCACATCTATGATGATACAAGGTTTTGTCACAATTATCGTCATAGAAGTGTCATAAATATGACAGAAAAAAATTCATTCGGCCCAAAATGTCACGGATGTGTCTTTTTTTGTAGTGATTGCCTCAAATTTATAGTGCCACTAGATTAAGGTGCAAAATAATAACATTACTTCTTTATCATGGCAGTGCCAAAATAGTAGGACAAGAGCGGACTCAACATGTAGGATCTTTGGCAAATGGTCGGACCAAAAAAGAACATACCTCATGATGGTAACCATATCTGCAGTCAACGCCATCGTAGAAGGGATGACACCAGTCACCAACATGGATGATACAATTCTTGGGACCTTTTTGTGCAGTTCACCTAAAATGAAGCAATTTCCCATGAGCTAGCAGCTTCTTCTTCATTAGTTGCAATAAAATTGAGCAACATCAAGGTTGGTTGTGAAGCTTCTGGAATGTTCAACTATAATTTGGATATCATTTGTTCAGTTCAACTAAGATATAGTGTGAAATGTATATCTCTGTTTCCACAAAAAGGTCGAAAGGAGGGTAACTAACAAGTGATGAAACATACATCAAATGAAAAGAAGCATGTTACTTATCTGAATGGCAATCCTACAAGGACAGTGGCAATTTCTAAAGCAGCAACATTGCTAGATATTAGTGTGGTCATTAGGATTAACTATGACAACCGTTAAATACGACATTACTTTAATGGTGCCATTGCTTCATTTTACCAGAACATTACATTAACAGCTGCTAAAGAGTTGGTATTTAGGCATGGGAGAGTAGGCGGACCAGGACTGTTGCATTTCTAACAAAAAGAAGCAACTTATCTTAATGAGAAATTTAGCAGGACATGAAAAACAGTGCCATTGATTCATATTACTGGAGGCATTACATTGAAAACAACATTATTTTAACGTGTCCTTACTTTTAACAGGGCGACTGCTACATTTTACCAGTGGCATTACATAAGAGGGGCTCGGGGCAACAAACATCATAACAGGATATCTGGGTTGGTCCCATTTTTGTTCGGTAGAGCCACCTTATACGGTGTGAGGCTAGCAAATCTAGTGCAGGACATACTCTGTTGACTTGTTCCCAAATCCCCACTTTCTTTCCTTTTTCAACCAATAGATCTATTTATATTGAGTTTGTAGTGCATTTCCCTTTATTTCCCTATTAGACTAAGAGACCAGTTGGATAGCCAGTCTCTGCTACTTTTCACCCGCATTATTTCTTCTTTTGACCAAGTCCTAGATTTAGGGAACAAATCTCCCCCACCCCCACCCCCTTTCTTCCCTGTTTGAACCAAGTAGTACTAGATTCGACTGCATGAACTACTTTTACCTCTTAACAATAAAATTTTAGGTGGCTTTCGAACAGCTGATCGATCCTATCTACGAGGGGGCCTGAGAAATAGTAAAAGATACAAATGCAACAACGCCAGGAGCTGGTGAAGTAGAGCAAGGCCGGTTTCGAAGGAAGTTATACCCGAGGGTCGCCGGGATGTCACTAGGTGGTCGGCGGGAGGACAGATCTGCCAACACTATGGCAGCGAGGAAGAAGGGGTTGGAGGCCCTCCCTAGCCGGCGTTGCATGGGAGAGAACGACAAGGAACGTTGATCGGGACGCGCCGATAGTGGGTAAGAGTCGTCGCCAAGGACGACCTATGAACTTTGCACCTTCTCTCCTTACCCGGCGGAGGGGATCCGGGTGGATCTATGACCAACAGTGAGCAGAGAGAGAGTGTGGCCACCGCTATCGTGTTTAGATCTGGATAGGACGAGACAGTGTTGTAACACCCTCGATGCGGCTATATCTCCCACGTGTCGAAGCACGACTTAGAGGCATAACCGCATTGAAAGCAATGTCGCAAGTGAGGTAATCTTCACACAACCCATGTAATACATAATGGAAAGAGATACATAGTTGGCTTACAATCACCACTTCACACAATACATGAATATAACATTACATCAACCAGATACAAACAAGGTCCGACTACGGAACCAAAATAAAAGAAGAACCCCAAATGCGACAAGGTCCCCGATCGACCCCAACTGGGCTCCACTACTGATCAACTAGAACGAAAACAACATAAAGGACAAGATCTTCATAGAGCTCCTCCTTGAGCTTGGTTGCGTCACCTGCTCGATAACATCGGCACCTGCAAACTGGTTTTGGAAGTATCTGTGAGCCACGGGGACTCAGCAATCTCGCACCCTCGCGATCAAAACTATTTAAGCTTATAGGAAGGGTAAAAGGTATGAGGTGGAGCTGCAGTAAGCGACTAGCATATTTGGTGGCTAACATATTCGCAAAAGAGAGCGAGAAGAGAAGGCAAAAGCACGGTCGAACAACTATGATCAAGAAGTGATCCTAGAACAACCTACGTCAAGCATAACTCCAACACCGTGTTCACTTCCCGGACTCCGCCGGAAAGAGACCATCACGGTTACACATGCGGTTGATGTATTTTGATTAAGGTAACTTCAGGTTTTGTACAACCGGACGTTAACAAATTCCCATCTGCCCATAACCGCGGGCACGGCTTTCGAAAGTTCAAATCCCTGCAGGGGAGTCCCAACTTAGCCCATGACAAGCTCTCACGGTCAACGAAGGATATACCTTCTCCCGAGACATTCCGATCAGACTCGGTATCCCGGTTCTACAAGACAACTTCGACAAGTTAAAACAAATCCAGCAACACCGCCCGAATGTGCCGACAAATCCCGATAGGAGCTGCACATATCTCGTTCTCAAGGCACACTCAGATTGTCTAAACTTCCGGTAGGCCAGCCCAGAGTTGCCCCTGGTGGCCACCGGCGGCTGACAGGTTGGACCAACAATCAGAGGAGCACTGGCCCGGGGGTTTAAATAAAGATGACCCGTGAGTCCTCGGAACCCAAGGGAAAAAGAGGCTAGGTGGCGAATGGTAAAACCAAAGTTGGGCATTGCTGGAAGAGTTTTATTCAAGGCAAACTGTCAAGGGGTTCCCATAATAGCCCAACCGCGTAAGGAACGAAAAAGCCGGGAACATAACACCGATATGACGGAAACTAGGGCGGCAAGAGTGGAACAAAACACCAGGCATAAGGCCGAGCATTCCACCCTTTACCAAGTATATAGATGCATTAATTAAATAAGAGATAATGTGATATCCCAACAAGTAAACATGTTCCAACAAGGAACAACATCTCCATGTTCCAACAAGGAACAAACTTCAATCTTCACCTGCAACTAACAACGCTATAAGAGGGGCTGAGCAAAGCGGTAACATAGCCAAACAACGGTTTGCTAGGACAAGGTGGGTTAGAGGCTTGGTTCAACAATATGGGTGGCATGATAAGCAAGTGGTAGGTATCGCAGCATAGGCATAGCAAAAGAGCAAGCATCTAGCAAGCAAAGATAGAAGTGATTTCGAGGGTATGGTCATCTTGCCTGAAATCCCGCAAGGAAGAAGAACGAGTCCATGAAGAAGACAAACAGACGAAGTCGAACGAATCCTCACAAACACAACATTATCGGAAACAACCGAAGAAGCACACTAGAAAGAAGCAAACAACATGGTAAACAACTATCACATAACCATGGCATGATGCACAGCCAAGTATGATGCATGCCGGTTTAAATATGCATGGCATGGCAAAGTGCACAAACAACACTACAAGTTAAGTGGAGCTCAATATGCAACGGGTTGCATATTAAAGGAACACCACATCAATTATTTTGTTCTCTCTCGTTTATGCACCCCAACAATATTAAATGTTCTTAAGATGGCAAGGATGAAGCAAAGTAAACTACCTATCTAGTCAAGTTTAAATGAGGCCGGAAGCAACGAACAACAATTCCGGAAACTCCTCATGAGCATATTATAGATTTGGTACTGTTCTGCCCTAAACATTATTTTAGAGTTGTTAAACATGCAAGATGAGTGCACCAAGTAAATCTAGGCATTTTTCTACCCCATTTACATATAAAGTTTATTAAATTCCGAGTTACGGTTATTTAGTTATTAAATAAATCATTTTAGCAAGTTATTAAGCAAATTTAAACAAACATCATTTTAAACATTTTAAACATAGATGAAAGTTGCATATTATTAAACTAGACAAAATTCTAAGCAACTTTCATATATAATTTTTTTAGATTCGATGCACGGTTGTGAAGTTATTAAATGCCTGAAGTTCAAGGGTGTTTCTGCAAAACTGCAAACCCCTGGAAAAATAGCTAAAACGCAGAACTAAAAAAAACGTGACACGGGCTGCAACTGTTGGCCCAACCTCACAGAGGTCTGAAGGGGGGGGGTCTCACCATGGGCTTCGGCCCAGTCAGTGCAGCGGGCCGGCTTGCGCTGGCGGAACTGGACCGCGAGGACGCAGCCCACGCGGACGCGGTCAACGGTGACGAGCGAGTTCCTCCCGTTCGAAGCAGAGGCGGGAACAGGCACGGCTGCGGCGGCCGGGAATGGGTCCGGGGCGGCGAAGCATGGGAAGATTGGCCGGATCCCGACGTGAACGCTGAGAGGGGGCGGATTCGCCGACCGGCGCCTTGATCTGAAGCAGAGGAAGCCAGTAGTTTAGTTGTCAAAGAATTAAGGGTTTTTATCATTTATGCCACCGGTCGTGTCCCACTATTCAGTTTTGCCACTAGGAATTTCTACCGCTAAAAAATGTCGTCGCTTCGTTAGACACATGCTCAAAAATGCCACTGGACACCATTATCGTGACTCAAATCTCTTTTGCCATGTTATAATGACATAAATACCTCTGGAACAACATGATAGCTCTCCCTATATCTCACTACAATAAAGTGTGTGGCCTACTTGATCCCAACAGCGTTCTTATTTTCCTGTAAAATTATTCGCTTGGTTACTCCTAACAAGCGGGGCCACACTTATCATTGTGAGATAGAGAGAATCAACATGTGGGTCTAGGCTTATTTTTGTCAATAACATGGTCAACAGGTTTGATGTCAAAATAACAATGTATAATTGCATTTTGAGTAAACATCTAACGGAACAATGGCATTTTTGAGATATCTAATGGCATTTTTGAGCAAGCATCTCACAGATCGATGGCATTTTTGAGTAGTTGTAACTTCTAATGGCAAAACTGAGTAGTGAGACACAAGTAGTGGCATAAATAATAAAAACCCAAGAATTAAATAGGTATGCTAATTTCTTTAATAGAATTTAGCACCCCTCTAAGCACGTACTACCTTTTTGAATAGTACTATATGCATAATTTGGCGGCGAGCACTCTCTATATGTACCACCTTTTTTCTTTAATTTCATATTGTTAGTTTTGCTCCATGGCACAATCCATCAATACTACTACTGTACAGAAGTATACATTTGAAAGGCTAGAGGGCGGGGCAGTCTCGCTTGGTCGGTTTCACAAGAGGCGAGGGCCTTTGTGATTTGACGGCTCATTACTGTTGGAAGGTGGGGCCTTGTGATTTGACTGTTCGTATAAATGTTGCCGACGACATGAGGAGAAGCAAAGAACCATGCAGTATACTCAAGTTTTTCATTGGAGTACTAGTACGACAGAGGAGCACAAAACATGGCAGCCAGTGCGATATGGCGATAAAATATGATCTAATTTTCTAGTCATCGATCCCACGGAGCCACTCATCGTTTTTTTGACCGGGAAACAGTAGGAAAGGCTCCTACTGTGTAAATGTATTAAGGATCAAATAACACTGTACAGGGGTGATAATTACATGGGGGGGGGGCTTGGCCACTTTGTGTCCAATTCAAGCTAAGGGAGACAATGCAAGAGGGTTTAGTGTAGAGAGTTTACAAAGTTTAGTACAAGAGGCCTACTGTCCTCTTTGACCCTATATTGAAGGAGTTCAAACTCCTTTTTGAATCTATCAAGCCAGGACCGAAAAGAAGGATATATTGCTCTAAAATTCTTGTTGTTCCTCTTCTTCCATATGCTCCATGCCGCCACAGTAAATTTTTCAAACAGCATAGGCACAGGGTGGTTGGTTTTTTGGTCCTCGATAGCTTGTAACCGGCCAGGGAAGGGCTCCCAATTAATATGCAAAGCATGCCAGCACTGCCTACTGAATGGGCATGTGAAGATCATGTGCTCAACTGTTTCTTCAATGCTTAGTCCACAAAGGAGGCAGTTGTGATCGTCACCAATGTTGTAGTGTCGTCGTTTGAGCATATTCCGGGTGTTTAACCTGTCATTGAGCAAGAGCCAAGCAAAGACCTTCAACTTCATCGTGCACTTAGATTTCCATAGCCATCCAAATACTTGGTGAGATTGGACCTCCTTGAAGAAGAAGCGGTAGTAATCTATGGCTTTGAAGATGGTTTTGCCCCAAGTATAGTGCCAGACGTCTGATGAGGATGCCATGGGTTGAAACGATGACGCAATCGTTTGCATGTGTCGTACCTTGTCCAGCGCTTGTGGAGAGAGCGGTAGGTGGAAGGTCATCCCAAGTGAAGTGATCCCCAAGAAATCGCGGACAGAGACATCTTCATTGGTTGTATGTGAGAAAGCCCGGGGATGTGATTCCTGTAGTACTTGGTCGGCCCAGAGATCTTTCCATAGGAGGGTCGTGGTGCCACAGACAATGTTGATATGAGATACTCCTCGGAAGCAAGGAGTGAGCTTGAGCACATCCCTCCACCAGAAGGATCCGACTGGGTCTGTTGCATGCGGGATTTTTTGTTGATAGTACGTGTCCCAAGTAAGTTGCACCCAAGGAATGTCCAGTTTGTTATAAAATTTGTGAAGGAATTTCATGAGTAAGGCTTCATTCTGGATCTTGAGGTTGAGCACACCAAGGCCTCCTCTGTTTTTTGGTTTACATACCATATCCCATGCCGCAAGAGAATTACATTTCTCCCCTTGGTCAGTCTTCTTGATCCAAAGACATCTTCTCCTGATTCTGTCCAACATTTCAATGAGTTTTGGTGGGAACTTTAATGTGCACATGGAATAAATGAGCAAGGATGTGACTGAGGTGTTGAGCCATGTCAGCTTGCCAGCATAAGACATAAGGGAAAGCGTTGAGGTCAGGTTCCTTTCAACTTTACTGACAAGTGGCATGAGATCATGTGTTGTGGGTCGGGAGGTGCCAAGGGGCAGGCCGAGGTAGGTGAAGGGCATGGAGCCAATGGAACACCCAAAAATCCTTGCAATAACGTTGGATAGTCCAACATCCAAGTTGATGGGTATGAGTGTGGACTTGTGGAAGTTGATCTTTACGCCAATGGATTGAGTGTAGTTGGTCAGAATGTTCTTGATGATCAAAGCTTGACTAGGGCAGGCCGGCATGAGCAGAATCATGTCATCAGCATATTGGACAATAGGATAGTCCATATTGCCATTGGATGGGAAGGGCAAGTTAATTAGACCTCTCCTGAAGGCATCATTATTTGCAGATTGTAGCAAGTCAGCTGCCAGGACGAAAATGAGTGGGGAGAGGGGGTCTCCCTGTCGGACCCCAAGTTGGCAGTGAAATTGTCGCCCCGGCACCCCATTAAGAAGTACGGAGGATCGTCCAGAAGAAAAAATTGTTCTTATCCATGACAGCCATTTATCATTAAACCCCATGTGTTTCATGATGTTGATCATCGCTTCGTGCTCGATCGTGTCAAAGGCTTTAGAAAAGTCTAGTTTTAGGAGAATTATTTGCCGCTTGGATGCCTGGCACTGATGAATATATTGGAATGTCCAGGCTAAGCAATCTTGTATCGAGTGCCCCTTGATGAAGCCATATTGGTTGCGGTGTATGATATGCAGGATGACCTTTTGCAAATGGTTGGCCAGAAGTTTTGTGATTAGCTTAAGACAGCAGTTAAGCAGAGTGATCGGCTGGTAATCATTGACTATAGTGGGAGAGCCATTTTTGGGGATCAAAGTTATTAGGCCATCATTGATGCTTTGAAGGTCGAGATATCCCGCATGGAATTGCGCGCAGAGGGTATAGAAGTCTTGTTTGATGATTTCCCAGCAGGCTTTGAGGAACATTCCACTAAATCCATCAGGACCTGGAGCGCAATCAGCAGGCATGTCTTTGACTACCATGTCTATTTCTTCCTTGGTGAATGGAACCGTGAGATGCTCGAGGTTCTCAGTCGGGCGGATGAGGGACGGGAGATCGAACAACATCTGTGTTGGGTTTGAAGTGCCAAGTCTGTCGGTATATGCTTGAAATAGGAGGGCTTCATTACCCTATGATCCTCCACCACGAGACCATCAGGAGTGTGCAGGATAGCCACATTATTTTTTCTGTAACGTTCTGTTGCAACTGCCTGGAAAAATTTGGTGTTCTCGTCACCGAATTTAACCCAACGAATGGTGCATCTCTTCTTCCAATACTGCTTTTGGTAGTCCAACAGTCTGAGGAGATGGGCTTTGATTATCTTGCGGAAATTGCATTCGGGGAGGGTGAGAGCTTGTAGGTTCTCAAGATCATCCAGCTCCGTAAGGGTTTTGTTTGTGTTTTCAATTGCCACCGATAATCTGGAGATATTCTTGCTCCACACCTTCAATTCTTGGCGTAACCTTTTGAATTTTCGACACAGAACTGTGGCTGCATTAGAAGAGTTAACAGGCCATTCCCAGACTTTTTTGACCACATCCATAAATCCCGGGTGAAGGAGCCAGTATGATTCGAATCTGAATAATTTGGCACGAGGAATTTTTGTTTCAATGCTGACCACACAAGGTGTATGATCCGAGACCGGTTTGCAGAGAGGTTTGACTAGCGTGTTGGGATATGTCAGGGTCCAGTGTAGGGAGGTGAAAAACCAGTCCAGTTGCTCAAGTAAAGGATCTTGTTGCATATTGCTCCACGTGTAGAGACAACCCTTGAGCGGCAGTTCAACTAAGTTGTGCTTACGAATGATGTCATTGAAAGTGCACATGTCATTAGGATCACCTCCCGGCTTGTTGCGGTTCTCAGGGCCTCTAATATAATTGAAGTCTCCAAGGAATAGACAGTCATCATTTGTTTGTAAGTTCATATCATACAGCCACAGAGTGAAATCATCGCGGGCCGGGCCCGTGCAAGGGCCATAAATGTTATATAAGGTCCAGGATTGCGCCGAGAGAGTGCTAGTAAATTTGATACCCAAAACAAATTCATGAGAGATGGCCACATCTCCAGTAAAAACATAGCTATTCCAAATAGTAAGGAGGCCCCCGGATGCACCACGAGAAGGAACAAAAGCAAACTTATCAAATCTCTTAGGGCAACAAGTTTTGATAAAAGCCAGGTCGATAAGAGGTTTCTTAGTTTCTTGAAGACAAACTATAGCGCAACCACTAACAGAAATAGCATTGGATAGAGCGAGGAGTTTTTTCTCCGAATTTAACCCACGAATGTTCCAACATAGGACATTCCAATTACGCAAAAGAGGCATAAGGTGATCAGCAATCTATTCCATAGAGGAAGAATCCTCCCCTGCATCCATGGAGTGATCTTCAGGAGCCACTGAATCCACAGGAGCCAGCAGAGCATCATCAGTTAACTCATTGGGTGGTACAGCGCAGCGGTTGATGCCGATGTCTTGCATGATGTGAAGGGGTGTGGGTGGTGGAGCCTGTGGAGCAGCAGCAGTTGAGGAGCTGGCAGCGGCCGAAGGAACCTGTCTTGGCTTGACTTTGGAGAGAGGAGCTCGGACATCTGAAATCTGTGGCACTCTGAATCCATCATAGTGAGTGGAGCGGGTACTGCGGCGAACTTCAGAAGTGACCAGGGGCACCTGAAACTTAGACCGGCGTGGGTGAGCAGGAGATGGGCCTGGGGCTGTGGGCAGAACCTGGGCCAGGCCCAAATCATAGGGATCAATTACCTGTTGGGCAGGCCCAACGTTTGAAATGTCAGTGGGCGCCAAATCCGGCACAGGCACAAGCAGATCAAGGCTGTTCTGAGCATCAGAAATGTCCTGCAGGTTATCCAGGTTGGGCCGATCAAGCAGAGCATCTCGGACCCCTTCAGCAACATTACTAGTTATCGCTTCAGTTGACATATCATCCTCAGGCATAATTTCAGTGATTTGAACATTAGAAGGCCGAGGCGGTGCAGGGAGGATGCGTGGCTCGAAGCGGATAGAGAGAATGTTCTCATCAGTCTGAACCTGAAAGGTAGTCCCAGGAACTGCAGTTTGCAGATGCAGCGGAGGTAAACCATACCCTGAACGCCAGGGGCCATAGGCAGCAACCACCCACATGATAGCACTAGACAGATATTCAGTGAACAAGTTGCGAGGAATCATCCCATTGGTGAGGACAGTGGCAAGATTATTACCATCGACCGTAATACTCACATGCATGTTATCAGCAGGGATAGCGACATCAACAGAAATGACTTCAGGTGTGGCAGGAACCACAAACAAGGTACTGAGCGGATCTGCAATTGCTAGAGAAGTACCAGAACTGCTTGCAGTCGAGCTAGAGCTCCAGGCAGAATTGAGACTGTCAGTAACATTATCCTCAGGCAGAATACCATCCTCAACACGGAGTCCTTGTGCCGCCAGCCAAGCCTGAAAGTTAACCAAAGCTGCGGGCATGTGAGGTACAGGAGATTGAGGCCAAGCGTCCCATTGCGCTGGTTGAGGAGCATCTTGATGAGCAGCATTGTGTGGTCCTTCGTCATTCCCAATACCATTCTGTATGAGCCAATTTTGCAGCTGCTGCTGGTAGAGCTGCTCTGCAGTGAGCCCATCACCAAACATGGGGTGAGGAATGCCGTTGGCTGGCGGTGGTTCCTCGTCAGCAGTGGGGACTTCAGGATCATGAGCGTTCCAGTCCGCTCCCCTAAGAATGAACACAGCAACAGTCCAGGAAAATCTGTCACCACCCAACTGACGGACCACAACACTCTTAGGAATCAGACGCATGTGTATAACTTTGACTTTGATTAGAACCACACGACGATCAATATTTGGGTTATTCCAGGAAACAAGGCGGCCATAGTCATCTACGGAGCGCTGCAGATAAAAGTTTGTCTAATAGTCATCTGGAACCCAATATACATCAACCAAACCTCAGGCCCATATGTGGTATTGCGCATGTTCAGAGCAGCATTATGCCTAACGAAAGAGACTACTAGATCCTCATTATCCAGCTGAAAAGTAGTGTTGACCGCAGTATCTCTGATGAAAGAGTTGGCGAAAGCAAACATACCGATACCCAGGGGATGGTCAGAAATCTCAGTCGGGTGCAGGCCCAATTCATGCAGGAGCCCCTCAATGGTGTCGCGGAGACCCTCCCGGAGGTGGAGAGGCACAAATCCGCTGACTTCCGCAATGGCGAGGAAGTTGTTGTTCAGCGGGGGGATGGGGTTGACAGCCATGTCTGCGCGCACCTTATGGTCCGCCGGACCAGGTTCGATCGACCATCCGGGCGGCAGGAAAGGGATGGGGTTCACTGGATAGTTGTCCATGGCGGAGGAGACGCCGGTGAGCGCTACGGGCGAGGTGGGTGGCGATGGAACAACTAGAGCAGAGTGCTCTGTTTCATTGGGAAGCGGAGCGGGGTGGGGGTGGAATGCGAGTAGTCTAGGGCAGGGTGGGGGTGGGGGTTTTTGGTCTCCACTGCCATTTTTGGGCCCACCGACACCGCCAACAACAGGAGTCCATGTGTCCGTAATGACCACAGATGCTGCATTGAACGGTGGATGTTGGGCGGCCACTTTGACGAGTGAGGGGGCAAGTTGGAGTGATTGATGGGGGTCTGTTGATTTGTTGCCTCACTTGGTGAGAAATGACCGAATTATGAAGATTTGAGTCCATAAATGTGTTATGTGAGGCCACTGACCGTTGTTTGGTAGGACAATTAATGCTTTTGTGGCCCAGAGCGGAGCACAAAAGGCAAATAATCCTTGCTTGGCAACAACATTTATGATGACCCCATTGTAAACATTTAGCACAGAGAATAGCCCAGTATTTGGCAAGATCAGAAACTTCCTTCGGTGAATATCCGGCTCTCGATAAATCAGCCATGTGAGATTTAGATAATGTAGGGGGCCATGCTGAGTGAGGCGGGGCATACCTTAGCGCCGCGGTAAGGAAACTTTGCGGTAATGGAGGATAATCCGTAATGCGGGAAAATCGAAAACTGCCAATCACAATTGAATGCTCGGAATATTCTGAGTTGTCGGATGTCGAATTAATGACCGCAGGTATGGATTCCGTGATGACCGTATCCTCTGTCGACTGCACCATGCACGTGGCTAGAGAGGAAGAAGATGAAGCTTCATTGCTGTTCTTGTCATGAAAATCCATGGTGGCTAAGGGAACAATGGCAAATTTGCTCAACTCCTTGGCAGATTCAGAAGAAATAGCAGTGTCCTGAAAGACCGACTTGTGATACCGAAGGGCCACGGGGCTTTGAGCAGCAACTGGATCCAAGTGTTCATCCGCATGCCAAATGCGATCAAAATACTTATAACCATTGAACCGACCATTGTAAAGATGAAAATGACAGATAAAGTCTGGCCAAATACGATCCTTGAGGCCATGAATGAAATGACCAACTTTATTACCAGCCACAGAGAAACGAAAAGATCTATCACAAAGCTTTGAAACCTTAAATCCTTTCGGATGACCACCAATGCAACATTGCAAAGCCACACCCACCGAATCTTCAGAGAGAGGGAACGAGGCCGAGGAAAAAGAAACCACCAAGAAAAATTCCTTGGTTTTGCGAGATGGTGAGAAGTGCACCGTTTCTCCAAACTTTCTACGTACCTCATTGGCCACAGCTTGACCAGGATTGAAATCCCAGTGTAGGAGTCCTTCCATGGTGGAGCCACTCATCGTTAGCATTGTTCTATTCATGCCTCGTAGAGAACATGACACGTGTGGTGAAGCACCCAAAGCAAAAGAAGAAACACAGGAGCAAAAGGAGAAGGAAGATTATCCCCCCGAAGAAAGAAGGAAGACGCACACACAAGTCTGGGGCGCTGCTTTATACTACATGAAGGGTTGCTAGCCGCGGAGTCGTAACTACTTCTTCATGTAGCGACCAGACCTCAAACAGTCTGATCTCTATGCTCCGGTGTCATCCCTGGATCAGTAATGCTGACACCACACAATACTCGGAGGATTTATAATGGAGTAGCAATCACACACTTATTACATTTAGTGTCTCCATAGAGAACTTATTACAATAAATATGGCTTAAGGCCATCTAATAACGATAACAGCGGAAGGCTTGGAAGATAAGTGAGTCCATCAACTCCAACGGCATCACTGAGTATAGAACCACGACCTAAAAACTCCTTAATCGTCATCTGAAAAGTCTGCAACATTAATGTTGCAGCCCGAAACGGGTCAGCACATGGAATATGCTGGCAAGGTAACACATAGAGAGTAATGGAATGAAACAACTATACTATATGCATATTTGGCTGGTGGAAAGCTCTATGGTTACAGTTTTGCGTAAAGTCAATTTTTCCCTACTGCAAAGAAATAAATTTAATTATTATCATGGTGGTTTTTAAACATTGAGAATGGTTGACAGCATTCTCAATCCCAATTAAACATCAAAATTAAACAAAACCCAACAAAATTAATTTAGAGTAACATGTTGAGATTCACATGATAATCCAGGTACTAGATACTCAAGATGTCCATAACCGGGGACACGGCTAACCATGATTAGTTTGTTACACTCTGCAGAGGTTTGTGCACTTTTCCCCACAAGACTCGATCGCCTCCGTTTGGTTTCTCGCACTACATGCTGTTTGAGAAGACGGATGACCGAGACATAGTCTTTCAGAAGCGCTAGCACCTTACGATCGGGTAGACCGTACCACCTACATCCCCTACATCTGCTAGTCTACCACTGTAAGAGTTCGCACAACTTAGTCAACTATGCTAGAGCCCATAATAGCTTGTGGCTGCACACGGAAGTTTCTAGTATGAATAGTCTCATGATCCCTTTGAGCCTGGGTGGCGGTCCAAAAGAAAACAGGCAAGTCCTGGAATACCCAAGTGCCTCAATCCACCCAGATGTGTGTTTAAGTTGCCACCTTAGATAAACCATTAATTAACCAACTCACAACTATCATGGATATCACTCACCCAATCCACGTCTACTAGCATAGCATGGCATAATAAGCAAACGTAGAAGTAACTCCCAAAGGTTTGATATTAAACAGGTAATAGGTACTACCTCAACTACTTCCCATCCCACAATTTAATTAGATCCTAGTCATGCAATGTGTGAGGATTGATCTAATGCAATAAAACTAGGTTGTAGAGAAGGTATGATCAAAGTGTTACTTGCCTTGCTGATGATCCGCGAAACCTAGCGATTCGAAGTAACAGGCAGCGCACTCCGGGTATTCTATCGCAGACAAACAAACAAGCATACAATAAGTACTCATCTAATGCATAGATAAAACTCGAATAAGAGATCTAACCAGAAGGTTCAACTTAAGAACTCCGGTTTGCAAAAAGAATCAAATCGAACGAAGCAACGAAAGTCAAACGGCGAAAGAAAACAACTTCGTTCTAGCAATCTGGATCTAGGGAAAATTTTACAGTGGCAAAAACTTGTTTAAGTTGGTTAAACGGATAGAGGGTTTCGAGACGAAACTCCAGGCGCTTGAATCGCCTGATTCTGATAAACGAGCGAAAAGTTATACTAAAATGAAAATCGGATCGGGAATCGCGATCAGAAAAATCGCGGATTTAATCCGAGAAAAAGAAAAAAACGACGAACGCTCGCTGAATTAAATAAACCAGAAAACCGATCTATTTAAAAAAACTGACACTAAAAAAACCGACGGAAAAACCGAACGGTATTTCGAAGAAAATAATAAAAAAAAAACTGTCACGGAAATCGAGGCGGCGGCGGACCTCGGGCGGCGGTGGTGTCCGGCGGCGGCGCGTCGGGGCGGCGGCGGCGGGGCGCTGGTGGCTGGGCCGGCTAGGGTTAGCTTCGGCTGGGCCTCTCCCCCGGCTTATATAGCCTAACGGGCCGGGAGTCCTAGTCGGACACGGCCCTAGGTTGGTTCGTTGTTTTTTTAAATAATTACGCGCAGAAGAAAAATAATAAGAAGTACTAAACGGACTCCAAAAATACCGAAATAAATTTTCCCGGGCTTCTAAAATCAGGCCGCACAAGGTGAACATTTATTTGGGGCCTAAATGCAATTTTGAAAAATGCACATTTTTCCTAAATTCAAATAAAATAATGAAAAACTCTGAAATAAAATCTTATTTGATTTTATTTTTAAATCCTCAATATTTCTTTATTTTGGGAAAGTCATTTTATTCCCTCTCTCATATTTTTGTAATAGAAATAATTGATGATAAAATAAATAAAATCAAATGATCCTATTCTCAAAATTTGAGAAAACTCAAATATGAAAATAACGAAATCCCCAACTCTCTCTGTGGATCCTTGAGTTGCGTAGAATTTCTAGGATCAAAACCAAAAGCAAATAAAATATGATATGCAATGATGATCTAATGTATAACATTCCAAATTGAAAATTTGGGATGTTACAAACCTACCCCCCTTAAGATGAATCTCGCCCTCGAGATTTGGGTTGGCTAGAAAATAGGTGAGGGTGGTCCTTGAGAAAATCTTCCTCTCGCTCCCAGGTGGCTTCATCCTCCGTGTGGTGGCTCCACTGAACTTTACAAAACTTGATAACCTTGATGCGAGTGACTCGACTTTCAAACTCGAGAATCTTAACTGGTTTCTCCTCATAGGTCATATCGTTATCCAACTTAATAGTTTTCAATGGCACTGTATCTCTCAGGGGTATGTCAGCCATCTCCGCGTGGCACTTCTTCAACTGAGAAACGTGGAACACATCATGAACTCCTAACAATCCTTCGAGCAATTCCAACTTGTAGGCCACTTCTCCCATACGCTCCAAAACTCGGTATGGTCCTACAAATCGTGGCGCTAACTTTCCTTTAACTCCAAAATGCTTTGTTCCCTGAAGTAGTGATACTCGAAGATAAGCTCTATCCCCAATTTCGTAAACTGTCTCCTTGCGTTTTGAATCTGCATAACTCTTCTATCTGGACTGAGCTACCTTGAGCCTATCGCGAATCAACTTCACCTTCTGTTCAGACTCTTTAATCAAGTCAGGTCCAAACAACTGGCGGTCTCCAACTTCGTCCCACGACAGCGGTGTTCTACATCTCCTTTCGTACAAGGCTTCGAAAGGGGCCATCTTTAAATTGGTTTGGTAACTGTTGTTGTAAGAAAATTCTGCATATGGCAAATTGTCGTCCCAACTAGATCCATAATCTAGCGCACAAGCTCTCAGCATATCCTCCAAAACCTGATTGACTCTCTCGGTCTGTCCATCTGTCTGTGGTTGAAAAGTTGTACTGAATTCTAGCCTGGTACCCAAAGTTTCGTGCAACTGTTTCCAGAACTTTGAGGTAAACTGGGTTCCTCTATCTGATACGATACTCCTCAGAACTCCATGTAGACATACGATCCTGGTCATGTATATCTTTGCCAACTTAGCACTGGTGTAAGTGGTATTTACCGAGATGAAATGAGCTACTTTCGTCAACCGATCGACTACAACCCAAATCGAGTCATAGCCTGAACGAGTCCTGTGCAATCCCGTGATAAAATCCATGCCTAACTTATCCCACTTCCATTAGGGTATCGGTAATGGTTGTAACAATCCTGCTGGCTTCTGATGCTCAGCCTTTACTCTCTGACATACATCACAAACTGCTACGTACTCCGCAATATCCTTCTTAATTCCGGTCCACCAGAAAATATCCTTCAAATCCAAATACATCTTGGTATTTCCTGGGTGAATCGAATATTGTGAATCATGTGCCTCTTGCAGTATCAACTTCCGGATCTCCGGGTCATTGGGCACGTAAACACGGTCTTCAAACCATAGGGTATCGTGCTCATCCTCACGAAATCCATTAGCCTTTCCTTTGCTAAGTTTCTCCTTAATAGAAGCGATCTCCTTGTTAGTCCTTTGAGCTTCTCTGATTTTATCCATCAATGTAGACTGAATCTCCAGTGCTGCTACATAGCCTCTCGGAACTATTTCCAAACATAACTCTCTAAGATTTTTGGCTAACTCCCTTGGTATTCCCCCTGTCATTAATGTATTGACGTGGCTCTTATGGCTCAACACGTCAGCTACTATGTTAGCCTTTCCGGGGTGATAATGCAATTTCATGTCATAATCCTTGATGAGCTCCAACCATCTCCTTTGTCTGAGGCTTAACTCCTTCTGTGTGAAAATGTATTTCAAACTCTTATGATCCGTGTACACCTCACAATGATTTCCAATCAGAAAATGTCTCCATGTTTTCAATGCATGCACTACGTCTGCTAATTCCAAATCATGCGTAGCATAATTCAACTCGTGAGGTTTCAGTTGTCTTGAGGCATATCAAACAACTCTCCCTTCCTGCATAAGCACTGCTCCAAGTCCTCGACGTGAAGCGTCGCAATACACCTCGTAATCCTTGGTCTGGTCTGGCAAAATCAACACTGGTGAGGTAACCAATCGTTTCTTCAACTCTTGGAAACTAGCCTCACATTCCTCCGTCCATATGAACTTGGTATCCTTCTTCAACAACTCAGTCATAGGCTTCGCAATCTTTGAGAAATTCTCAATAAATCTCCGGTAGTATCCTGCGAGTCCAAGAAAACTTCGGATCTCTCCAACCGTGGTTGGTGCTTCCCACTTGGTCACGGTATCAACTTTAGTGGGATCAACTGCTATACCTTCTCTGGATATAACGTGTCCGAGAAATCCAACTTCCTTCAACCAAAACTCACATTTGCTGAACTTGGCATATAATTGATGTTCTCTGAGCTTTCCAAGTACCAAACGCAAATGCTCCTTATGCTCCTCTTCATTCTTCGAGTAGACCAAGATATCATCAATGAACACCACGACGAACTTATCCAAGAACTCCATAAACACTTTGTTCATCATGTTCATAAAATATGCAGGTGTGTTAGTCAGACCAAATGACATAACGGTATACTCGTACAGCCCATACTTGGTGGTAAAAGCTGTCTTAGGTATATCATGTTCTCGAATCTTCAACTGGTGGTATGCTGATCGCAGATCAATCTTGGAAAATACCTTAGCTCCTTGAAAACGATCAAACAGATCATTGATGATCGGTAATGGGTACTTGTTCTTGATGGTTACTTCATTCAATCCTCGATAATCGACAACCATCCTTAACGATCCATCCTTCTTCTCCACTAGAAGTACTGGCGATCCCCAAGGCAAAGAACTTGGGCGAATATATCCTTTATCCAGTAACTCCTTAATCTGCTTCTTAATTTCCACCAAATCCTTTGTTGGCATCCTATATGGTCTCTTCGATATTGGCCCTGTGCCTGGCAATAGCTCAATCAAAAACTCAATATCTCTATCCGGTGGCATGCCTGGCAACTCCTCTGGAAATACTTCAGGCAAATCCTTCACTACTGGTACTTCCTCCTGCACAACTCCCGTTAAGAAATTTACTTGAGTCCTCTTTGGCACATGTCGGGATACATACTTGATCCTTCTCCCTTCTGGGGTGGTAAGCAAAATTGACTTACTAGCACATTCAATATTCCCTTCATACTTTGATAACCAATCCATGCCTAATATCACATCCAATCCTTGGGATTCCAATACTATTAGGTCTGAGGGAAAAACATAGTTACCAATCCTTAATGGTAACTGATCACACCATCGACTAGCCATATACTCTGCTCCAGGCGAGGTTACTAACATGGGTGACCTAAGGTCTTGGGTTGACAGGTTATACTTATCCACAAATCCCCTTGAGATGTATGAATGCGATGTGCCAGTATCAAAAAGAACGAGTGGAGTAAATGACTTAACCAAAAACTTACCTATTACTGCATCAGGCTGAGCTTCAACCTCCTCCATGTTAACGTGGTTCACCTGTCCCCTGTTGAAAGGGTTCGGCTTCTTCCCAGATCTTCCATTGCTATTTCCATTTTGTATTTCAGGGCATTCATTGGCATAATGTCCGGTCTTCGAACACTTAAACCAAGTGACTTGGCTCAGGTCTTTCTTGGCTGGGGTTGATGGGTTGGTGCGATTCTGGCCGTTGCTTCCTCCATTCCCATTACCATTCCTGGTGCCATTGTGATTGTGCAAGCTACCTCCTCCATGGGTATGCTGAAAATGTCCTCCCGGTCTAGGGTTAAAACGTGGCTTCTGCTAAGCTCCTGAATTGTACTTCCCTTGTCCATACTTCCTCTTGCGATTCTCAATTTGTTGATGCTTGCCTTCAATCATAAGAGCACGATCTACCAACTCCTGATAGTTGTTGAAGGTTGCTACCATCAACTACATGCTTAACTCATCATTCAGTCCTTCTAGAAACTTCTCCTGCTTCGCTGCATCCGTAGCGACGTCATCTGGGGCTTAACGTGCTTACTTACTAAAGTCCTCCACATACTGGCCAACTGTCCGTCCTCCTTGGCGCAAGTTGCTAAACTCACGCTTCTTCATGGCCATAGCTCCAGCTGAAACATGGGCAGTACGAAAGGCCTGCTGAAACTGGTCCCATGTGACGGTGTCGACAGGGAAAGTGGCTATGAAATTCTCCCACCATGATGTTGCGGGTCCTTCAAGCTGATGTGTGGCAAACTTCACCTTCTCCGCATCTGTACATCCTGTTGTGGTCAAATATCTAGTTGTCTTGCGGAGCCAATCATCTGCTACTATTGGCTCGGTGCTACTGGAAAACACTGGCGGATTCAGCCTAAGAAAACGGGCTAAGTGATCAACAGGTGGTGGTGGTGGTGGTGGTGGGTTGTTGTTGTTGTTCCCCTGATTCTAATTCTGGACTAGCAACTGCATCAATGTGTTCTGCTGCTGGATCAACTGGGTGAGCTCCGGTGGGAAGGTAAATCTGGGGTCATGTATCGGAGGCATCTGAGGGTTTAGAAAAGATGAGATGTAAGAATAGAGGGGTCTAAAGAGAAAACACTACCCATATGCACATGAGGCAAAAGCAAACAATTCACTTCATTCAATCAAACAAGGGCATACAGTCGATCTAACTATCGCAAAAGTGCTCGGGCTACTATATTTACATGGTGGACTACTACTACTGATGAGGTGGTCTACTAGAAATATTCTTCGGTTGCATACTCCATGATATCTGCTCCAGCTTCATCAATATAGTCATCATCGCTCTCATCTGGATCCGTGTCGGTGTCGTCGATGATGATGTAGTCTTCCGGGCTAATCTCCTTGGGTTCTTTGTCTTCATCTACTGGTGTAGGGCCTCCCATAAATATCCAAATCTTCATTGTTAGGTCGGCATTCTTATCTACCAATACTTCAATTTCTTCTTCATAATCTTCACGTGTAGCCTTGAGTTCTTCCTCCAGTTCCTTGATTCTTGTCCTTGCCTTCTTCAGGTCTATCATGTCAGCGCACGTCTGTTTCTCCTGTCGTTGAATGTGTTGGTTTAACTCCTGGATAAAAGCTGCAATTGATCTATCCTTCGTGGTACTGATCATCTCCCAGTGCTCATCTCGGCGCCCACAAATCTGGTAGATAGTGTCCTTGAGATCCTTGCGGTAGACTTCTCCAATGCGTCCCATGGCGATATGAGCTGCCATGCTCTTTCCTAGATTCCAAGTTGGTGCATCAAAAGAAAACTCTATGGGCTTAGTGACTGGCATGAACGTCCTTCCTGGAACTTGAACTTGAATCATCCAGCGCCCTTCTTCAGGTAAAGTGGCGTTGTAGGTTCCGGTGAAGCTTGGTACTCCTATGTTCAGGTATCTAGTGACTTCCTTCAAGTGACGTCCAAAGGGTGTATCTTCATCTGGTTGCGTGAATTTGTTCTTTGCATCCGCCATCCTAAAGAGTAGAAAAGATGAGAGGTCAGAAGAGAAGAGAGTGAATAGTGATCTAGGTTTTTAGCTTAGTGGTCGTGTCCTACAGTCAGCGTGTGCTCTGATACCATCTCTGTAGTGACCAGACCTCGAACGGTCTGATCTCTGTGCTCCGGTGTCATCCCTGGATCAGTAATGTTGACACCACACAGTACTCGGAGGATTTATAACAGAGTAGCAATCACACACTTATTACATTGAGTGTCTCCATAGAGAACTTATTACAATAAATATGGCTTAAGGCCATCTAATAACGATAACAGCGGAAGGCTTGGAAGATAAGTGAGTCCATCAACTCCAACGGCATCACTGAGTATAGAACCACGACCTAAAAACTCCTTAATCGTCGTCTGAAAAGTCTGCAACATTAACGTTGCAGCCCGAAACGGGTCAACACATGGAATATGCTAGCAAGGTAACACATAGAGAGTAATGGAATGAAACAACTATACTATATGCATATTTGGCTGGTGGAAAGCTCTATGGTTACAGTTTTGCGTAAAGCCAATTTTTCCCTACTGCAAAGGAATAAATTTAATTACTATCATGGTGGTTGTTAAACATTGAGAATGGTTGACAGCATTCTCAATCCCAATTAAACATCAAAATTAAACAAAACCCAACAAAATTAATTTAGAGTAACATGTTTAGATTCACATGATAATCCAGGTACTAGATACTCAAGATGTCCATAACCGGGGACACGGCTAACCATGATTAGTTTGTTACACTCTGCAGAGGTTTGTGCACTTTTCCCCACAAGACTCGGTCGCCTCCGTTTGGTTTCTCGCACTACATGCTGTTTGAGAAGACGGATGACCGAGACATAGTCTTTTAGAAGCGCTAGCACCTTACGATCGGGTAGACCGTACCACCTACATCCCCTACATCTGCTAGTCTACCACTGTAAGAGTTCGCACGACTTAGTCAACTATGCTAGAGCCCATAATAGCTTGTGGCTGCACACGGAAGTTTCTAGTATGAATAGTCTCATGATCCCTTTGAGCCTGGGTGGCGGTCCAAAAGAAAACAGGCAAGTCCTGGAATACCCAGGTGCCTCAATCCACCCAGATGTGTGTTTGAGTCTACTAGCATAGCATGTCATAATAAGCAAACGTAGAAGTAACTCCCAAAGGTTTGATATTAAACAGGTAATAGGTACTACCTCAACTACTTCCCATCCCACAATTTAATTAGATCCTAGTCATGCAATGTGTGAGGATTGATCTAATGCAATAAAACTGGGTTGTAGAGAAGGTATGATCAAAGTGTTACTTTCCTTGCTGATGATCCGCGAAACCTAGCGATTCGAAGTAATAGGGGGCGCACTCCGGGTATTCTATCGTTGACAAACAAACAAGCATACAATAAGTACTCATCTAATGCACAGATAAAACTCGAATAAGAGATCTAACCAGAAGGTTCAACTTAAGAACTCCGGTTTGCAAAAAGAATCAAATCGAACTAAGCAACGAAAGTCAAACGGCGAAAGAAAAGAACTTCGTTCTAGCAATCTGGTTCTAGGGAAAATTTTATAGTGGCAAAAACTTGTTTAAGTTGGTTAAATGGATAGAGGGTTGCGAGACGAAACACCAGGCGCTTGAATCGCCTGATTCTGATAAACGAGCGAAAAGTTATACTAAAATGAAAATCGGATGAGGAATCACGATCAGAAAAATCGCGGATTTAATCCGAGAAAAAGAAAAAAAAACGACGAACGCTTGCTGAATTAAATAAACCGGAAAACCGATCTATTTAAAAAAACTGAAACTAAAAAAAACCGACAGAAAAACCGAACGGTATTTCGAAGAAAATAAAAAAAACTGTCACAGAAATCGAGGCGGCGTGCGGCG
>NC_041392.1:332020664-332067797 GCF_002162155.2 Triticum dicoccoides | reverse complement strand
GGCGGCGGCGGGGCGCTGGGGGATGGGGCGGCTAGGGTTAGCTTCGGCTGGGCCTCTCCCCCGGCTTATATAGCCTAATGGGCCGAGAGTCCTAGTCGGACACGGCCCTAGGTCGGTTCGTTGTTTTTTTAAAATAATTATGCGCAGAAGAAAAATAAAAAGAAATACTAAACGGACTCCAAAAATCCCGAAATAAATTTTCCCGGGCTTCTAAAATCAAGCCGCACAAGGTGAACATTTATTTGGGGCCTAAATGCAATTTTGAAAAATGCTCATTTTTCCTAAATTCAAATAAAATAACCAAAAACTCCGAAATAAATCTTATTTGATTTTATTTTTAAATCCTCAATATTTCTTTATTTTGGGAAAGTCATTTTATTCCCTCTCTCATATTTTTGTAATAGAAATAATTGATGATAAAACAAACAAAATCAAATGATCCTATTCTCAAAATTTAAGAAAAATCAAATATGAAAATAACGAAATCCTTTAGTTGCGTAGAATTTCTAGGATCAAAACCAAAAGCAAATAAAATATGATATGCAATGATGATCTAATGTATAACATCCCAAATTGAAAATTTGGGATGTTACACTTCATCACCTCCACGACCTCTATCTGCTCGCGCATATCCTCCGCCATCTTCTTCATTCTGTCCATGACACGGGATTTCTCAATGCGAGCCTTCATCATCTCCTCCACGGCCGCATTACGTACCTTGACAGCAGCTGGGTGCTCGATGTGGAGCTTCGGCAACTCCTCCTTCTATTCGATAACAAGGGCGTGCAGCATCTTCACCGAGGAACTACTTTTCTCATGCAGATTCTTCCGGTCGGCGTTCTCCTCCTTCAGCAGGTCGAGCTTGTGGTGGAGCTTCGCATTGTCCTCCTGAAGTTGCAAGATTTCGCCAGTCGCCTTCTTATCCGAGGCAATGCTATTCTTCAGCAGCATCACCAAGCCGGCGGTAAACTCCCCCTGCTCATTGAGCTCAGCGGGCACATCGTCGATGCTCTCCTTCAACAGTTCCACCAAGCCGTCGATGAACTCCTTCTTCTTGTTCATTGGGCATGTCATCGAGGGATAACGACTCCAGCGCCGCCAGCTTGGCATGTTCGCCTCCATGGCTAGGGCGCTCCTAGGAGCCCTCGCCTGCCCGTGAGAGATCATTCGAGGTCTCTATGAGGCAGCGAGGCCTCTTTTTTTCCACGCCCTTGGTCGCTGCTGCCGTGTTACGAGTAGTACTCGACCTAGAGCTCTGCACACCACCCATGGAAAGGACGGACGAACAAGAAAGAGTTATGAGGAGGAAGGTAGAGTAATATTTGGCTAGGTAGTTCCCCTTTTTATAACCTAGTACTACTAGCACTAGTACTAAAACCTGCATAATGGGAACACGTTCAGGTTTGATACAAACTAGGTGTGAGCAGGTTAGCACTTAATTATAGCATGGTAGTACTACTTTGAAATGTGATGGGAACAAGCTAAAGATTAATTGATGGTTTTGGTTTCGAGGCCCGAAACGGCTCCCAATGAGTTTAGTGGAACATAAATTTCAAGTACTACTGCTCAAATGCGGTCGCACAAGTTAGTGATGTAACTGGTCGTACATGTCACACCCGATGCATGTCCCTTCGGTGAGACGCGGGTCCAACTGACCATTTGTTGGTGCGACCGACCGTATGTATTACACGATGGAGACTTCTGGTTGTGGCTTCGGGTGATTGTCACGACCAAGCATTCAAAAACTAGTGATAAATCAATGACCATCTTTTTCCAAACGACCAAGTATTTCACAGGAATACAATACATATAGATGGAGTGATTGTCAAGGTTGCAAACCGACATGGCGTTGCAAGTTCATTTCACCAGCAACCAATTAGGTCACTACATTGCTGGCGGGGGAGGAGGGCAGCTCACCTCGCCTACGATGCATGCCCAGCGGCGCCGACGCAGCTGGTCCTAGGATTTGGCTTCTCCTACCTCCCATTTGAATAGTTGCACCGACTGCTCATGCCATTCCGCAAGCATGCACGTTCTTTCCTCCACAGTCAACGCCATGAATATGATCTCTGCCATTAGCCCCAGCTCGAAATCAAACGACACTGCGAGATGCTGACATCCCTCAGCATCTCTCCCCCAAGATCGACTTGCACCTCCGCCTTGTGCTTCGCTAGGCACAACTCCTTCAAACTTGTCTCCAATCAATGCGACACTTCCTCGATCCGATTTGCCCTTGCTACCCACCACCTGAAACGCAGCCCCGCATATCCTCCGGCACCACCAATCTGTGATTCCAGAGCAATGGATCCCCTCTGAAACACATGTGGGTTTCGCTCAAAGGCGACCATTCTGGGGGCCGCAGTGAGAGGGCAGCATGTGGAATCCTAGGATCTAAGGGATTATCCATGGCGGGATCCTTCATGGTGGGATCTAGTGGGTGAGGTGGGGAGGAGAGCTTAGGCGCTGGGAGAGCCCTACGAGGCTAAAATAAAGATAGTACTACTCCACTCTGTCCATATTTAAATACAAAGGCCATCAACAGTAACCCAGCCAAAAATTGATCATCCTGCCTGCGTCCTGGTTTATTGGCCGCCTTTTTATTTTGTGCCAATTTTTGAACACAAATTTCACTAACAAAATGTTAATGCATGTCACCAAAAATTATATCATTGGAATCACATTTGAAACTAGTTTTTGATGACACTAATTTTTATGACATGCATAAATATTGTGTTACTTAAGATTATGGTCGCACAAAATATGAAAGAGACCAATGGAAGTAGCAACCCATGATTTAACTACTCACATGCACGCAGTGGAGTAGTAGTACCTTTCTCAACTACTTCCTCCCTCACGTCCAGTCCAATTTAAATGTACTGTATTAATTGGCCATCAATGAAGTGAACGACTTTACACGCATCAAATTATCACATGGGGTGGATCGTCGTACAAAAATTCTTCCCGCCATGTACCCGCGTGTGCGTGCGAGGGAATGAGTGCGTGCATGCACATCTTCCCTTCGTGCATGTACTGTCATGTGCATGAGAGAGGACGAGTACATTCTTCTATAACCAGCAGCACGTCACTGTGATCAATCCACACAAGGAGGTCACAACAACGCCTCCACATGTGCCATGTGGCTTCATGGATGCCCCCACATCATTTTAATCATAATATGTTAACTGAAAAAGGAAGTACTAGTAAGGTACATGTTCATTACACGCATGAGATTTGGCAACCAAATTATGAATAAATACCACCCTATAGCATGTAAGCTTTGAGTCATATATGCATGATGTAGACGTTCATTTAATTCTTTTAGTTCATCTCATTCAAAATCAATTAGTTTTTACAAAAAAGTTCATCTATTTTATGATTCATGGAATTGTGCATTGTAAAGCATAAAGTAAAAAACAAATAATGGCAATTCAACTAGAAAAAAGGTTGGGCAGTTATGATATGGAAGATTCTGGAACAAAGGAGAAGTACTTGTGTTTTGAGGTTTGTGCATTATGCTTAAGTTCAGCAATGGAGTCATCTAGATTTTACGTGTGGCAGAATCTGGTGGGATGTAGATGATATCCAATGGCCAGTAGTGCTCGGATTTGCCTCCTCTACGCCGTCTGATTGGCTTCATCCAACAACCATCTTTCAAATCTATTTGCACTCAATATAGGGGTATAGATATGGATATAGGGGTATAGATATAGACTTGTTTGGCACATCATCTAAAGGCTTTCTACACGCTCATTTTTTGTACAAATGTGCTCCATCGTGCACCCAGACGTTTGTATGTGGGAATGTGTGCATGTGTGCACCTCTTCTCTTTCGCACACATACTCCGTGTGTGTGAGAGGTACTAATATATGGTGAGGGAATATGTGTTAACACAACTTGTGTGAAGGAGAGGCCTATATACATACATGTATGTGCATGGGGCCAGGGTGATATACGAGGGGAGGGGTCGAACGCACGAGATATCGATAGAGACAGATAGAGGGAAGAGATCTACGAGCGTACAAGCACTGGGATATGGGGGTGGGGGTTGGAAGATGGTGCGAGGGGCCAAGTGGAGGGAGACTATGAAGGAGTGCACAAGTGCGAGATTGATATTTAAAGAGAGGGGGCGAGTGCGCGGTTGCACGCAGTGGCAGAGCCATGAAAAATAAATGAACTAGGGGGCCAAGCATTTCTAATCCTTTACGAGGAGGGCGGTTCATCAACTTAAACCATTTTACCAGCAATTGATCTATTGATCACATTCATATTAGCCTCAATATATAGTGATGTTAGGGGGGCTAGGGCCCTTGCCGGCCCATGTTTTCACCACTATGCACACATCTGAGAGATGAAGCGGACGGCATGGATGATGAGAGGGGGATGATGGATATATAATGTGGGTGTATTAGCTATGTAATCCTATATAGAGAGGTATAGATTGATTGATGTGTACATGGGAATGAGGGTGAGACCTGACTAGATATATAGAATCTTCCATATCATAATTGCCCAAATTTTTTTCTACACGAATTGCCATTATTTGTTGTTACTTTATGCTTTACAACGCACAATTCCATGAATCTTAAAATAGATTAGCTTTTTTATAAAAACTAATTGAGTTTGAATGAGATGAACTATAAGAATTAAACGAACATCTACATCATGCATCCATAACTCAAAGCTTACATGCTATAATGTGGTTGCCAAATCTCATGCGTGCAACGCACGTGTACCTTACTAGTCTAAATGGTGTTTGTGTGTGTGTGTGTTGTGCGTGTTAAACACATTGTACATAGTATCATACATGGTTTAGATTCCGAGCATCTAGCTAGAGCATACATGTACTATGATTCGAATTCAACATAAAATGGATACATATATTTGAATTTGAGACCGTATGTACATGTAGTTTGTATTTATATAGGAATTTACTACTCCTATATTCATGTCATGTGTTGTGAAGATAATATTTAGATGGTTGTATAACTAACCCGAGTACAATCCCATTCAAACCGGGAAAATGTACTCAAATTTAGTCCATATGCTAGACAACACGAATTGTTTTTTATTATTGAGGGAAGTGTAAATTGATTTGTTACTGTACATGTTATGTTTGTTGTCCCATTTTTTTAGTTTTGTTGTTGTCGTATTTGAATGCATTTCTAGTAATATAAAAACGGGACATGGCTCTCTCTAGTGATGAGGTGTGAATTGTCTTTTTTTGTACACGTTAAGTTTGTTCTCCCGAAATTTCAAGCCGCGCCTTGTTATGCCAAAATTTCAAGCTAGCATCTTTGTCTATCGTGCTACGAAATTCCCGCCTCTTCAACCCGCGTCTTGTTACCCCAAAATTTTAAGATATATCTTTGTCTTGTTGTGCTCCAAAAACTCCCTCCCTCTCAACCCGCGCCTTGCTATCCCAAAATTACAACGCGCGCGGAAACTTCCACCTCCTGCGTAATCCCGACACGTGAAATTCCCGTGATACCCCTGAACCGAAAGAAGCACCTAGCACAAATCGGTGGGGGTACTTTTGTAACTTACCCTACATTTCGGACAAGCACATTCCTAAGCCATGGTTCCCGCTCCCATCCCATCCGCCCACCCATTTGTACACCGAGGCCGTGAAAACTTGTGAAGCCCCACACCCTCCTCCGTCCGCCACCTAGTCGGAGCCTCTTCCCCGACGACGTCATCCACAACAACACCTCGACGTCCCTCATCCACCGCACCGGATGAGGATCCGTCGCTGATCTCGTCGTCCTGCCGGTTCAGCCACCCCGTCCTCCACCTCCAAGGAGCTGCCCCGATGTTCCCCTTGTCTTTCGCGCCACCTCCATTCCCACACCGTCGTCTTCAACTGCAGCACTGGAAGAGCAGCATCATCATCGATTCCTCGGATGAAGCTGAGGCCTAATTGGCGCCACCAAAGAGGTTCCACACTAATCGCCGCATTTTCTTCTTGATTCAATCTCACGGTGCTGTCAGCGCCTGGTCCTGAGCCGACATGGCGCGGATCCATCCACGACGGCATTGTCGGCCACTTCCTCCACGGCGTCACTCCCTCGGCGTCGATGTCCACATCAGTAAGAGCTGTTGCTGCTTTGGCTCTCGCTTGCACTGCTGCTCTACTCTTGCTCTCGGTCCCCTGCCTGGTCTGCTCTTGCTCTTTCCCTTGCTGCTGCTCTCGCTCTTGCTCTTGCTTGCGCTGCTACTCTCAATCTTGCTCTTGCTTGCGCTGCTTCTACACGAGCAATTGATCCTGATCTCGCTCGAGCCCCTACGGCTGCTACCCGAGATGCTGCTACACGACAAGCTACCCCGGCTCTCGCACGCGCTGCTGCTCCGGGTGCTGTTGCCGTTGCTGCTTTTTTGCTACTAGTGCATTCAGTTTCGACAGTAAAATTCAGTTTCGACAGCAAAATTCAGTTTCGATAGTTAAATTCAGTTTCGAAAGTTAAATTCAATTTTGACAATTAAGTTCAAAGATGAGAGCCTGATGTATTTTACATCTAGCACTTTGTGGTTATGTATTTTACGTCATCTATTGGAGATGCTATTAGAATTCCACTCAGGTTACGTTGTCTCTCTTGTCCTACTTCAGCCTCGCCGCCGTATAACTCACTGGAGTTGCTCCTACGATGAAACCCTCCATCACAACGGAGCAGTACCCCCGCTCCATCTCTAGACGCCTAAGATCTTATTCCCCTCCTTCGACAGCCAAATCAGCCGGAGCATCCTCACCAACCAACCCAATCACGTTGAGATCGACATGGCTTCGCCAAAGAGGTTGTACACTTACTGCATCGCTTTTTTACTCTACATGTTATATATATTATCCACTGAGCACACGTAGTAACGTGAAATACGATTAGTTTCTCCTACTATATGACAAGCAGTGAGGTACCAGGCAACTTAGCTATCCGTGATGGACTCTCTTAAACACCATCATTACTTATCTATGCTCGTTTGAGTTGTGCATTTGTAGATGGGACTGGGAGTTGAGCTAGTAGGGTAGTGTCCTGGGTCCAAAGTAGTAGAAGTAGCACCAAAACATTTTTTGAGTGTAGGCTTTTCCCTACTCAAACCTGCCTACTAGAATCGCCAGTGCTTGAAAGGAAAAGTTAAGGAAAAACATAGGAATTGGAAAGTCTCCTATGGTACTACTATTCATGCATTTGGTTCAAAGGAATGGAGCAAAGGAAATCTGTAGAATTTTTTCCTTTAGTGTATCCTTGAAAGAAAAATCGTAGGAATTTTAATATCCACTTGTCCTCCTTTTCAAATTCCTATTCATGAAGCACAAGACTAAGAGATAGTAGCATAATAACATTATAACTGTACATTTTCTTATGGTTTGACTGAATCTGACCATGCTTCTTTGCATGATGTGATCTTCCAATTCTTGTGAACCAAACATGCAGATTGGCAAAAATCATGTGTTCATAAATTCTCTGTTTTGCACGTGCATTCCTATCCTATTCATGTATATTTCCGATCGATGCATTGTTAGAATCCTCAAATTCAAACAAGCCCTTACACAATTACTTCTATTACGTATATGTGTCAAAGAAAACATTGTGTGGTTTGTCCCGCTCCTGTTGCGTTGTGTTCCACCCCAGCTCAGCTGCTCCAACGACGAAAGGGTTCACCACAGCAGGGATCTGCCCTCCAGACTGTCTTTTGCCGCCTTAGATCTTCTTCCCCATAGCCGGCAGCCATGACAACTACATTACCATCATCAAATGAGCAGATGACCTTGAGGACTACATGGTTCTGCAAGAGAGGTCACAGTCTTTTGTGTCTGCTTATGTTATGCATCGCTTAATATGATGACATGTTACTTATCGTCCTGTTCACCGATTAGACTCCGAGTCAGGTCCAAAATAATGCTCAAACTTGAGTTTTTAAATGGTTGTGGGGTACATATTGGGGCAGCAATCAATACTATATGTCTACTATCTAGTTAATCTCGGGTGTCTACTATGAGTTTCATGTTGGGTGGAAACAAACATTAAAGTAGACATTATCTGTATTTTTCTAACTAAAGCTATTATTTGCCTGCTATCATTGGTTTTGGGTCTATCCACAGTTTGCTACCATCACTCTGGATTTATGCATGCACTCCTTACATAATCTCACTATGTTTTATTCCTATGCATGTTAGTTATTGTACACAATGGTACTGAATATGTAGAGCAAAATAGGTGAGCCTTGTGTGGCAATAAAATTTCATGCAGACGTTGCTCCATGGTCGGCGCAAAAGGAACCCCCTCCCCCCATTCCAGACAATAATCAAGATTAAGATAACAGTTCAGAGGGGGATTCAGAGGGAGCAGACCACTCCTATTTACCACCTGAGGTCTTTTGCTTTAACTTGGCATGCTGATGTTGGTCATATCATGTATATGGTGCCTGACATTGCTTACTTTATACATAAAATATGTCATCTGCTTAGTTTAGACATGCATTGTGTGAATGCCATCTGTTTAATTTCTATATCATATATGTGAACCATGCAATGCCATCTAGTTTAGCTAGGCATCATATATGTGAATTTTGCAATGCCACCCTGGTTAGCCAGTCATCTTATACGTGAAAATTATATCATGCCATCATTTTTATTACATATTAAATTTGTCAAAAAATTTAGTACATTCAATTACTCTTCCTGTGCATCAGCCATTCGACATGGCCATTAAAAAATCTGGAGTGGAAACTAGGTCTTCAGAGTAGACAATGCTATCCGACAAAGCGCATGTGTTCCTAGGTATAGATAGCTCCTCAGAGGAGGATTCAGAGACAGATGAACAGTCATATATTCCCCCCGCGGTGCATGCTCTAACTTGGCAGGGTTATATTGCTCATATGGTGCATAAGGTGTCTTGCATTGGCATGTCATTTGCTTGGTTTAGACATGTTTTGTGTGAATGCCACCTGTTTAGTGTCCAATTACCATGTATGTGAATTTTGCAATGCCATCTTGTTGCAAGACATTATATATGTGAATTATGCAATGCTATCTTGTTGCAAGGCATTATGTATGTGAATTATGCAATGTCATGTTGTTTAGCCAAGCGTCATATATGTGAATTATATCATGTCGTCCTTTTTTGTATTACTCATTGCATTTGTCTACAATGTTTGTTTATTCAAATGCTCTTCCTGTGTATTAGCCATTTGAATTGGTGATGGAGAAATCTAGAGTGAAAACTAGGTCTTCAGAGCAGACAGTGCTACCTGCTGAAGCAGACATCTTGCTGGTCACAGGTAGCTCCTCAGAGGAGGGTTCAGAGGTAGATGACTAGTCGTATTATCCCCCTGAGGTGTATGCTCAAACTTGGCAGGGTTATATGAAAGCACAAGTGCTCCCTGGGTGGTTTTGGTATTTAATGTCAACATATCTCTTGTTGGACTAACACTTTTACCTAGTATGTTTCAGATAAGTTCAACAATGGAGTGGCTTGGACTAGAGGATGTGGAACCCCTTCAAGATGCCAAGGACAAAGGATTGGCTCAAGCTTCAAGATCAAGACTCTACATTTTCTATTTTAGTGATCCAAGATCACATTGAGTCTATAGGAAAAGCCAATACTATCAAGAGGGGATGAGGTGTTGCTTAATGGCTTGCTTGCTCAAAGTGCTTAGTGATATGCTCCAAAACCCTCAACTACCTTCCCACATCCACATATGACCTAAACCAAAAGTCAAACTTGGCCCCACCGATTCTATCTATCCGGCGCCAGCGAGTTTCAGATGTCATAGCCACTGCCACAAACCCTAGCAAATCAATTTCACCGATAGGGATCTCGGTCTCACCGATAGGGACGGGGAACCTTCTTGATCTTCACGTCAAACTGATTTTGGGCCTTCCCAGCGAAGTTTTTGAAGATCTTTTGGACCTGCGATTTGTCATCTAGAAAGAACACCCATGTAAATCTTGAAAAATCATCAACTATGACTAGACCAAATGATTTACCACCGAGACTCTTGTAGGCATTTGGACCAAAGAGATCCATGTGAAGTAGCTCGAGTGGTCTTCTTGTGGTCATGATGTTCTTCGCGCGGTGACTTCCTCCAACTTGTTTCCCTGCTTGACAAGCACTACAAAGTCTATCCTTGTCAAATATGACATCTTTTATTCCAAGGATATGATCACCTTTAATAAGCTTGTCCCTATCGGTGAAACTGATTTGCTAGGGTTTGTGGCAGTGGCTATGACATCTGAAACTCGGTGGCGCCGGATAGATAGAATCGGTGGGGCCGAGTTTGACTTTTGGTTTAGGTCATATGTGGATGCAGGAAGGTAGTTGAGGGTTTTGGAGCATATCACTAAGCACTTTGAGCAAGCAAGCCATTAAGCAACACCTCATCCCCTCTTGATAGTATTGGCTTTTCCTATAGACTCAATGTGACCTTGGATCACTAAAATACCAAATGTAGAGTCTTGATCTTGAAGCTTGAGCCAATCCTTTGTCCTTAGCATCTTGAAGGGGTTCCACATCCTCTAGTCCATGCCACTCCATTGTTGAACTTATCTGAAACATACTAGGTAAAAGTGTTAGTCCAACAAGAGATATGTTGACATTAATTACCAAAACCACCCAGGGAGCACTTGTTCTTTCATCATGCTACAGTAATCCCCTGCTGATGGTGCCATGTCATCACTCCTAATATTGCTAAACCTCACTTGTTTCAAACTAACTTCAAATTCAATTTCAAATAACAAGTCAAATTATAATTTCATAAAGAAGTGAATTAAAAATGTTCAAAAGGTTGTAACTATTCACTAAGTAACTAACAAACATCAGCCAACATTTTTTGGGAATGTTTATATTCCTCTAAGATAATTTTGAACAAGAACAAACAACATTTAATTTAACCATTTAAAAATAAATAGTTATTTATCCTTTTCAAAATGACTTGAAACTTGGTGTGCGGCTCCATTATATGCCCCAATATTTATGTGCCAAGTTTCTTGTTCACCAAAATTCATTTGCTACTTAAACTAAATGCCAAATAAAGGAGAAATAAATCAACAGAAGAGGTAAAGGAAAAATGGGCAGTACTGATTTGCACTTATGGCCTGCTGGCAATAGGCAGTCCAGCCCATCCCGGCTCCTTCCCTTTCCTTTGTTCATCAGAGGCGGGGGTGGACGCCTGCATGCCATCCATGGCGCCGCTGGACACACGGCGGCCATCCCGCGGTCCCCTGGCTAGTTAAGGACATCACCTGCGAGACCCCCCCCCCCCGTAACCCTAGCCACTTTCCTCCTTTCCATCGCCTCCCACGCTCGAACCCAAGCTCGTCCGCACACGTCCATGGCTGCGCCGCCATTATAGATGTGGCCAGTGGCCACCACACGCTGTTCCGAGGCGTCCGGGAGCCCCGACGGGTTCTTCTCCATCGACCACATCACCAGATCGAAGCCGGGGAGCACCTACGACGCCGCCCGCGTCTGTTCCCTTCGCCGGCGTCCTCCTCGGCCGCTGCATCGCTCTACTCGCTCCGACCGTCCCCTGCACCCTCGAGCCTTCCCCGAGCATCAAAGTGAGCTCCGTGTTGATCCCCTTTCCCTCTAGGCGTCGCTCCCGTCCTCTGGTTGCCGTTCCACGAGCTCCGTGCTCCGACCGCCGCCATCACTACTAGAAAAAGGGCTGCTAGTGGCGCACCTATTTTTGCTACTAATGGCGCATTACTGGTGCGCCACTAGCATCACGCCATTAGAATTTTTTTCTAATGGCGCACCTGTGGTGCGCCATTAGAATTTGGTATTCTAATGGTGCACCGCTGGTGCGCCATTAGTATCTGGTATACTAATGGCGCACCACATAGAAGTGCGCCATTAGTAACAATTTTTTTTCAAATTTTTTTCAAATTTTCGTTTTTTTCTTAATCTCAGGTCATTATGTCTTAATCTCAGGTCAAATCGCACTCCGTGGTCAAACTTCCCGAAAGGTCACCCATCCTCACACTACTCCAGCCCAAGCACGCTTAACTTCAGAGTTCTATCCAACCCCAGCAACAGCTCACTTCACAAGCACTTATTGATATATCTAACATATCAATCCTATTATACCTTGTTGATGTCTAGGAATTTGTTCATGTTCATGACTATGATGAAATTTTGAAAATTATTTCAAACTTCCCGGTCATATTACGTATCATTTTTTGAAAAAAAAAATAAAAAAAATTTCAAAACCTTTTTTTTTAATTTTTTTGCCTCTAGATCTTGAAAGCCCCGTAACTTTTTTTGTGTTAGGTTTTTCGGGATTTTGAAAATGTTTAACGGGGTTCCCCCGATTAAATTCGGATGTAACTTTTCGAGTAGATGATTTTTCATATATAAAACTTTTTAATCCGAGTTCATATGCAAAAGTTATGCCCATTTTACAAATTTCCAGAGAGATTTTGCAAATAAAGTCGAAATTTATATTTGTAAATTTTCCCAACAACTAGACCACATATCACATGGCAAACTTATTTTCTTTTATTTTTTTTGACATTTTTATGATTTTTTTATTTTTTTTAAACTGAAAAGGTGGTCCACAAGGGGGGTGCATTCGGTGGAAGCCGGGCAAACTAGTAATGGCGTGTACATGAGAGCTTCAGAGCATGTGGTGTTGACGAGTTTGTGGGTCAGGAGCTGACAAAAGGGAATGATGAACTCATCATGCAATTCTACTCCACTGCTCATTTTTATTCAGATGATAGAATTGTATGGATGTGTGAGGGTACAAGGTACCAGTCAACTGTTGAGGAGTGGGCAAACTTAATAAATGCCCCTGAAGAGCATGAAGATGACTTGGATGTCTATGCCAAGAAGAAGAAAGATCACAACTCTATGACCAACATGTACAAAGAAACCCAAGACAAAGCTTTGGAAACGCATAAACTTGAATTTGTACATTACTTGTTGTTTGTTAAAAAAATTGAATTTTTTAGAAAAAACTTAGTAATGGCGCACCAGTGGACAGTGCGCCATTACTAGTTAAAAAACTAGTAATGACGCACTGTCCACTGGTGCGCCATTACTAACAATTTTTTTTTATTTTTTTTATTTCTTTTCAAAACTTCTAATGGCGCACCGTGGGTGTGGTGCGCCATTACTATGTCAACTAGTAATGGCGCACCACACCCACGGTGCGCCACTAGTAACAAATTTTTTTTTTTTCAAAACTTCTAATGGTGCACCGCACACCAGGTGCGCCATTGCTATATTCTAATGGCGCACCACACACGTGGTGCGTCGTTAGTATCCATTTCATCTATAACCGTTTTCCTAGTAGTGCATGGCCGAATAGGTCCATGCTCCTAAGCTTCTCTGCTCATTTGCATCACGCCAATGAGCTCCTGGTGACCCATAGGTGCTGCATGCACGTTTCATTACCTTGAACCCGTCACGAGGCGAGGAGTTCCTCGAGCTCTGCTCCGACTGCCGCCGCGCTCAACATTGCGGTTGCGCCCCGCCGTGCGCGCCTGGCCGCATCCGCGCGTGCCTGTTGTCACCCGTGCACGTGCGTGCCCGTCCGCCCGCTGATGCTCATGCACGCACGCGCCGCGCCGCGCCTAGGTGCCCTCGCTGCTTGTTGAGGCCAATAGGCGCTGCTCTGCTTGCTGCTACTACTCTCCCGTTGCTTGCCTCTAGCACCGCCGTCGCCGCTGCTTACTGATGCTCCTAGCCGCTGCTACTTTTCCCTGTGGCCGCTGCTAGCTGCTGCTATTCATCCTGGCCACGCCATGGCCATGGGCCATGGCCATGTGCGTGTGTGTGCTTGTGTGTGATGCGCAGCCACACAATGGACGGCCATCCCAAATTAGATTAGGGGCCTAATTGTTGTTCAGCTCTAAGCCTAGCACAAGACACCCACTGATAGTTAGTCCCACCATTAAATAATCCATAGTTAAAATTATGTGCAAATGACATGTGGGTCCCGTCACTATATAAACCTATTTAGCACTTTAGTTAAATTATCAGTCAATGACAAGTAGGCCCAACTTTACTATTCACACTTTGACCCAGGTCAACTTTGACTGTTGACTGTGCACCTACTGACTTTGACTTTGGCCCTGGCCCCACTGTCATACACTGGTGGCTAGGATAGCACTAGGTGACAAAAGTATATTTTGTTTTTAATTTGGATTTATAATAATTCCAAAATATTGATTAAAACTTCAGAAAATCATATAAATTAAACCGTAGCTCGGATCAAAAAACTTTCTACATGAAAGTTGCTTAGAACGATGAGACAAATCTGAATACGCGATCCATTTACCTATCAGGTGCCCCTAACATGTTGAACATGGAACCGTCCCCTCTCTTGCATCTGTCCGAAAAATGTCAAACGTTGGGAAAACATTCCCGGATGTTTTCCCTCTTCGTCTGTATCACCTAGCACAACGTTAGTTCACCCCTAACATCGCGTATTTCCATGTTATGCTTTATGATGCTTTGTTTACTTTATATTTATTGTTTCTTCCCCATCTTCTCTCCGGTAGACCCCGAGACTGATGCTTCCCCTGTGATCGACTACGTCGACGACGACCCCTCCTTGCCAGAGCAACCAGGCAAGCCCCCCCCTTTGATCATCCCGATATAGCCCATTCCATTCTCTCATGCTTGCATTAGATTTTCATACTGTTATTGTTTGCTCCTATTCTAATGCATAGCCTGCTTTTGTAATCTACTTATTGTTACCTACCTGCTTATCCTAAACTGCTTACTATAGGTTGGTTAGTGATCCATCAGTGGCCCCCACCTTGACCTTGTTGCCCCTGCTTCATCATTGAAGACCCGATCAACGGGATCGAAGACCAGGCCCCGACACCGCACATCACCCCCTAGTTGTACGAGTCTGCAGAGTTACCATCGACTGCCGAGGGTGGAACCTCTTACATCACTCCTGATGAGATCTCTATAGTGTAGCTTTATGGTCGAGGTCATCGAGGGTGATTTCCTCCTTAACCTCTTCCGTTATGGCTCTGTCGTGCAACCCCTCAAGTGTGAACCTCGAGGGTGGATCCTATTATGTTCACCTTGATGATAACATCGAGTGGAATTAACCGGGGGTGATTCCTCAGTTTTTCCCCTTGGTGTCAGACACACAATTACTATGGTTACTATGTCTTTACACTAAACCATGTTACTAAAGACGGGTAGGCCCTGAGGGGTACCCGCGCGAGCTTAATAGCGAGTGATGTGGAGACGGGTTGACCTAGAGGGTGCCCGCGAGATAACTACGTGGCGTGGCCAGGCATTCCTAGCCCTTGCCGCAAGTACTCGAGACGGGGCGACGTGGTCACATCGATCGTGAGTCTCTGCTCATTACCGCGTGCTCCTAATCCACTACGGTTTGGATATTTGATCCAAGGGGCCTCTGGCCTGATAGCACTAACCATCATGTGGGCATTGTATGGGCGTTCTGCATTGTATACATCATCCGAAGCTTAATAGACGTCAGCGACTGAGCGGCGCGCACTGGGTTGGACTGCGTAAGCTCCTGCCTTGTTGAAGGAGGTAGCTAGGTCTGCTCACTGGCTGCCCATGCAACATGCAGGAGTTCCCGGGGAGATGGCCCATGACACCTGGGGGCATAGGTTTAGTCCGGCATGCTGACCTCTATTAATCCTAGGTCGGGTTGCGGCGTATTGTTTGGCCGAGGTCGGGCATGACCCAGGAAAGTGTGTCTGGCCGGAGTTAATCGAGCGTGGTGGGTAAGTTGGTGCACCCCTGCAGGGAAGAAAACATCTATCGATAGCCTGTCCTATGGTAACGGACACTTGGAGTTGTATCCCGATCGATACAACTAGAACTGGATACCTGAGATGAGAAATGGATATGAGAAATGGATTGTGATGATAACTAGATAGTATGGCTCTGGGATTGCTTTCTCGCAGGGAGTCGAGAAAGGATCTCTGGCCGAGGTTGATAACACTTCTACTACTTTACTTTATGCTACTCTACTCCCTCCTGTTGCTACAATATGGTGGTTTCCAGAAGATGCTAGTCTTCAATAGGACTAGGTTCTCCCCTCTATTCTGGCATTTCTGCAGCCCAGTCCACATATTCAGCCTTCCTTTGATAATGTTGCATATGTAGTGTAGATCCTTGCTTGCGAGTACTTTGGATGAGTACTCATGGTTGCTTTGCTACCCCTTTCCCCCCTTTCTTCTTCTTTCCGGTTGCTGCAACCAGACATCGGAGCCCAGGAGCCAGATGCCACCGTTGATGCCTACTACTACGTGAAGACCGCCAATGACCAGGAGTAGTTAGGAGACTCCTAGGCAGGAGGCCTTGCCTTTTCGATCGTATATGCTTTGTGTTGGCCTTCTTAAGGCATGCTTGTCTAACTTATGTTTGTACTCAGATATTGTTGCTTCCGCTGACTCTTGTGTATTTGATCTTATGTATTCGAGCCCTCGAGGGCCCTAGCTTCTAATATAAAGCTTGTATTATTCTAATTTGTGTCTAGAGTTGTGTTGTGATATCTTCCCATGAGTTCTTGATCTTGATCGTACACATTTGCGTGTATGATTAGTGTACGATTGAATCGAGGGCGTCACAAGTTGGTATCAGAGCCAACTGCTTGTAGGTAGCCCCCTTTCCAACTCCTTGGCCGAAGTCCAGTCTAGTCACTACAAAACTTTTACTAACATGGTAGTGTGTCTTGCGGGCCCACGTCGCCACCAGGTGTTATTAGGATCTTTTATTCCTCGTCTATACTCTGGGAATCTATTCTCTCTTCTATTCGGGTTAAATGAAATTACTAACTACATTAGGTTCTCGTAACGGCTTTCCCCAGAGAGCCCCTTCATTCCAGATGGTTGCCTGCTTCACCAGAAGACTTCGAAGATACTCTCCGATCTACTCCCGAGAACTTGTGTTCTTTTCTTTTGTAATCCCTTAACATCGTTCAATCCTTATGGATAACTGCGTACCCTCGTCGTTCATACTTCCATCCCTTCTTGTTATTACAAGATACCCGAAAGTATTCTCCGACTTTCGAGAATTCTCAGAACCTACTGCCTTGCAGTTCCTTTCCGCCTGAACATACTTATGAATAATTCCTCACAATTCAGGGGATCCGTTCATCCCCAGTTGTTCGTGTGATTCACAAAATTCTACCAAATACTATTTGACCTTCCAAAAATCCTCTAGAACCTATTGCTCTTGGAATTCTTACATACTTGCTTGCTGGTTAATTTCATTTATCTAGCGATATTCTTTAAAATCTTTTGGGATTAACATTCTGATCCTCATGATTCAGCATGTGTGTGAGTGCACACATTCATCAATTAATCCTTGGAAATTTTCTTTCTGGCTCAGACATTGTTTCGGATATGAGCTGGTTCTTACCCAATCAAGATTTGATCAGGTGCACCTCTAAGTCTATTGAACTTACTCATCTTTTGATCAGAGCCTCTGCTTCTGATCCTTCGTCTTGAAACCATGACTCCTTTGTACTCAAGCATAGAATTATTCAGATGTTTCTATAAGCCGATGCCTTTGCATCGCCTTCTTCATCTGATTGATTACCGATACTCGCCTCAACTCTATCGTGAATCGCCAGACACTTTGTTGGATTTTATCGTACAACGTCCTTCATATTCAATCACCTTGTGAGCCTTTTCTCGGATACATAATGCCTTTGGTAAATTGTATCATCTCCTTTTGTCAACCATGCTCTGCTTCCGAGCTTTAGTTAGTTACCCCTGAAGTTTCAGGTATATGTTCCTAAGATGCCCAGACGGGATGAACCTATCCCTTCCCTAATCCGAGTGAATCGAGAGTTTTCATGAGTCATACTCTTTCGGTGTATTTCCAGATAAATTTTCAGCACTACAACTCCATCAGAAGCGAGAAGTGAGCAAAGGGTTATGCATTGAAGAAGTGGGACTTGACCTTGAACTTTGTGTTCATGCCCATGGACCCGATGTGGAACTTATCATGGAAGCTTCTTGTTATAACAATAATCCCCTTGTGATAAGTTCATCTTGTATCTATAATTGGTCCTTTGCAACCGTGGTTCCGACCATGATTGTTCTCCTTTGATTCCATTTCTCGGACAAGTTAAGTACTTGTCTTATTCAGATCTTTTCACCTGTCCAACCTCTATTTTGATCTTCCTTCGAGTATTACCCTCCGGTACCTCGAGAATAACAAAGAACTGTGTTGCTTCCTATGAGTCTTCATCTAGTATTGCTTCTCACCGATTTGAGACCCCCCCCCCCCGGGATCTGAGTTATTAATAACTCGAGGACAACGATATGAATCGATTGAATCGATTCCGCACTCCGATTCTATAACACTAAGTAATTTTCATTACTTATGAGTTTAATAATCCTTCAAGTCATTCCTAGCCTGGCCGACTATGTCATTATCGTGCTAAATTTTAATTCTGCTACCTAGTCCTTCTTCCCGGAACAGAATTTTTGACGATGAGCTAAGCTTATGTCGATCTTCCTCGTCATACCATTTCGCCTTGAACAGCAAGCTTGCTTTCGAGTTTGTGTCATACCCGTGGTTCCAATAACTTTTCGCTTCATCATTCCTTTGACTTGATGTCATCACTGATCGATTACATCTTCCTGAAATCTCTCGACAATTGTGTCGTGCTCGTCAACATTCTGAGCTCTTCCAGCATATCAATCGAATTCGTGATGATAAATACCATCCTTGACCTTCGATGATTTGAGTTATCATCGACAACTCCCTTGTCTTCTTTCCAACACATGTTTGACCATGTCTTGGTTATACCTTGGACTCCTTGCTATTCCTGCAATTGTTCCTTGAGTTTTCTTGTGATCTTCAACTCCAACCCCCTACTTGTAACACCATGTTAATGCTACCTCGAAGCATGACTGTGGTATTCCGAATATCGACAAGAACATTGGTAGAACATTACCAAAGGTTTTGGATCTATCATCCGGACACCGTTGCATCGATAACATCATGAATTTCCTTGCCCTTTATCTAAATGGTGATGTACTTGTTGTTCTAACATGTATATCATGCTCTACTTTTCCTTAGGAAAAGATATACTCCCAATTCTTGTGTGCAAACACATTTTTCCTTTCCATTGGTTTGTTTAAACTTTCCTGTGATCTTTAGGATATAAGCAGAAATAATTATCTGCTTATAAAACACCCCGGAGTACAATCTTGTTAGTGAGACCCCGTTACCATTGTTGATGACATTCCAGTAACCACCGATGGATGAGAACTTTGCCTATTGGTCCGCCTCATTCAACGAGTAGGAAATTGGTTCTCTTCGTCCCTCGCCCTTGGTGCCAATGTTGTTGCCAACATAACTGACAGTCTATCCTCTCACATGCCTTCCTATCATGACCGTGCAAGATGCCAGCGCGCTTCCTACTTCTAACCCACATGGTGGGCCCATAACCCACAGTTCCACAGGATCGAAACTTGACTCTCATGTACATCCCTGTTTTCCAAAATTGTTCCTTGCACTTGGCTTCGTATGTAAACCAAAAGCCACATTCCTAGCGATCTATTCTGGTATCATATGCGATACATATTCCCATTGGTTTGAACCCCTTTCACCATCTATTTCAGGCTATGAACGATTGCCTACCCAGTTGAAGCTTCTTATTGCACTTCCTTACCTTGCTCTCGACGTCTTTCTTGAATTTTGACTCGAGAGGTGCCTCTATGCCACGTTCACTGAGATAGCCCCTAGGTACCTGTCTTGTGTTGAGCTCCGTCCTTCCCGAGTTTTTCCCACTTACTCCACCTCTAAAATCTTAGGACGAGATTTCTTATAGTAGAGGAGATTTGTAACACCCCGAGGATCATGCTACAGTAATCCCCTGTTGATGGTGCCATGTCAACACTCTTAATATTGCTAAACCTCACTTGTTTCAAACTAAGTTCAAATTCAATTTCAAATAACAAGTCAAATTATAATTTCATAAAGAAGTGAATTAAAAATGTTCAAAAGGTTGTAACTATTCACTAACTAATTAACAAACATCGGCCAACATTTTTGGGAATGTTTATATTCCTCTAATATAATTTTAAACAAGAACAAACAACATTTAATTTAACCATTTAAAAATAAACAATTATTTATCCTTTTCAAAATGACTTGAAACTTGGTGTGCGGCTCCATTATATGACCCAATATTTATGTGCCAAGTTTCTTGTTCACAAAAATTAATTTGCTACTTAAACTAAATGCCAAACAGAGGAGAAATAAATCAATATAAGAGGTAAAGGAAAAATGGGCAGTACTGCTTTGCACTTATGGCCTGCTGGCAATAGGCGGTCCAGCCCATCCCGGCTCCTTCCCTTTCCTCTGTTCATCAGAGGCGGGGTGGACGCTTGCACGCCGTCGATGGCGCCTCTGGACACACAACGGCCATCCCGCGGTCCCCTGGCTAGTTAAGGACGTCACCTGCGAGACTCTCCCGTAACCCTAGCCACTTTCCTCCTTTCCATCGCCTCCCACGCTTGAACCCAAGCTCGTCCGCACGCATCCATGGCTGCGCCGCCATCGTAGATGTGGCCAGTGGCCACCACACGCTATTCTGAGTCGTCCGGGAGCCCCGACGGGTTCTTCTCCGTCGACCACATCACCGGATCGAAGCCGGGGAGCACCTGCGACGCCGCCCGCGTCCGTTCCCTTCGTCGGCGTCCTCCTCGGCCGCTGCGTCGATCTACTCGCTCCGACCGTCCCCGGCACCCTCGAGCCTTCTTCGAGCATCAAAGTGAGCTCCGTGTTGATCCCCTTTTCCTCTAGGCGTCGCTCCCGTCCTCTGGCCGCCGTTCCACGAGCTCCGTGCTCCGGCCGCCGCCATGGCCGAATAGCTCCACGCTCCTAAGCTTCTCTGCTCATTTGCATCGCGCCAATGAGCTCCTGGTGACCCGTAGGTGCTGCCTGCATGTTTCGTTGCCTCGAACCCATCATGAGGCGAGGAGTTCCTCGAGCTCTGCTCCGACCGCCGGCGCGCTCGACGTTGCGGCTGTGCCCCGCTGTGCGCGCCAGGCCGCATTCGCGCGTGCCTGTTGTCTCCCGTGCGCGCGCGTGCCCGTCCGCCCGCTGATGCTCGTGCGTGCATGCGCCGTGGCGCGCCTAGCTGCTGTCGCTGCTTGCTGAGGCCAATAGGGGCTGCTCTGCTTGCTGCTACTGCTCTCCCGTTGCTTGCCTCTAGCACCGTCGCTGCCTCTAGCGCCGCCGCTGCTTACTGATGCTCCTAGCCGCTGCTACTTTTCCCTGTGGCCGCTGCTAGCTGCTGCTATGCATCCTGGCCACGCCATGGCCATGGGCCATGGCCATGTGCGTGTGTGTGCTTGTGTGTGATGCACAACCACACAATGGACGGCCATCCCAAATTAGATTAGGGGCCTAATTGTTGTTCAGCTCTAAGCCTAGCACAAGACACCCACTGATAGTTAGTCATACACTGGTGGCTAGGATAGCACTAGGTGACAAAAGTATATTCTGTTTTTAATTTGGATTTATAATAATTCTAAAATATTGATTAAAACTTCAGAAAATCATATAAATTAAACCATAGTTCGGATCGAAAAACTTTCTACATGAAAGTTGCTTAGAACGACGAGACAAATCTAAATATGTGGTCCGTTTATGTGTCAGGTGCCCCTAACATGCTGAACATGGAACCGTCCCCTCTCTTGCATCTGTCCAAAAAATGTCAAACGTTGGGAAAACATTCCCGGATGTTTTCCCTCTTCGTCTGTATCACCTAGCACTGCGTTAGTTCACCCCTAACACCGTGTATTTCCATGTTATGCTTTATGATGCTTTGTTTGCTTTATTTGTATTGTTTCTTCCCCATCTTCTCTCCGGTAGACCCCGAGACTGATGCTGCCCCTGTGATCGACTACGTCGACGACGACCCCTCCTTGCCAGAGCAACCAGGCAAGCCCCGCCTTTGATCATCCCGATATCGCCCATTCCATTCTCTCATGCTTGCATTAGATTTTGATACTATTATTGTTTGCTCCTATTCTGATGCATAGCCTATTTTTGTAACCTGCTTATTGTTACCTACCTGCTTATCCTAAACTGCTTAGTATAGGTTGGTTAGTGATCCATCAGTGACCCCCACCTTGACCTTGTTGCCCCTGCTTCATCATTGAAGACCCGATCAACGGGATCGAAGACTAGGCCCCGACACCACACATCACCCCCTAGTTGTACGACTCTGTAGAGTTACCATCGAGTGCGAGGGTGGAAACTCTTACATCACTCCTGATGAGATCTCTATAGTGTAGCTATACGGTCGAGGTCATCGAGGGTGATTTCCTCCTTAACCTCTTCCGTTACGGCTCTGTCGTGCAACCCCTCAAGTGTGAACCTCGAGGGTGGATCCTCTTATGTTCACCTTGATGATAACATCGAGTGGAATTCATTGCGGGTGATTCCTCGGTTTTTCCCCTTGGTGTCAGACACGCAGTTACTATGGTTACTATGTCTTTACACTGAACCATGTTACTAAAGACGGGTAGGCCCTGAGGGGTACCCGCGCGAGCTTAATAGCGAGTGATGTGGAGACAGGTTGACCTGGAGGGTGCCCGCGAGATAACTACGAGGCGTGGCCGGGCATTCTTAGCCCTTGCCGCAAGTACTCGAGACGGGGCGACAGGGTCACATCGATCGTGAGTCTCTGCTAGTTACCGCGTGCTCCTAATCCACTATGGTTTGGATATTTGATCCGAGGGGCCTCTGGCCTGATAGCACTAACCATCACGTGGGCATTGTATGGGCGTTCTGCGTCGTATACATCAGCCAAAGCTTAATAGACGTCAGTGACTAAGCGGCGCGTGCTGGGTTGGACTACGTAAGCTCCTGCCTTGTTGAAGGAGGTAGCTAGGTCTACTCACCGGCTGCCCACGCAACGTGCAGGAGTTTCCGGGGAGATGGCCCATGACTCCTGGGGGCATAGGTTTAGTCCAACGTGCTGACCTCTCTATTAAGCCTAGGTCGGGTTGCGGCGTATTGTTTGGCCGAGGCCGGGCATGACCCAGGAAAGTGTGTCTGGCCGGAGTTAATCGAGCGTGGTGGGTAAGTTGGTGCACCCCTGCAGGGAAGAAAACATCTATCGATAGCCTGTCCTACGGTAACGGACACTTGGACTTGTATCCCGATCGATACAACTAGAACTGGATACCTGAGATGAGAAATGGATATGAGAAATGGATTGTGATGATAACTGGATAGTACGGCTGGGATTGCTTTCTCGCAGGGAGTCGAGAAAGGATCTTTGGCCGACGTTGATAACACTTCTACTATTTTACTTTATGCTACTCTACTCCCTCCTGTTGCTACAAGATGGTGGTTTTCAGAAGATGCTAGTCTTCGATAGGGCTAGGTTCTCCCCTCTATTTTGGCATTTCTGCAACCCAGTCCACATATTCAGCCTTCCTTTGACAATGTTGCATATGTAGTGTAGATCCTTGCTTGCCAGTACTTTGGATGAGTACTCACGGTTGCTTTGCTACCCCTTTCCCCCCTTTCTTCTTCTTTCCGGTTGCTGCAACCAGATGTCGGAGCCCAGGAGCCAGATGCCACCGTTGATGCCTACTTCTACGTGAAGACCGCCAACGACCAGGAGTAGTTAGGAGACTCCCAGGCAGGAGGCCTTGCCTTTTCGATCGTAGATGCTTTGTGCTGGCCTTCTTAAGGCATGCTTGTCTAACTTATGTCTGTACTCAGATATTGTTGCTTCCGCTGACTCTTGTGTATTCGGTCTTATGTATTCGAGACCTCGAAGCCCCTGGCTTGTAATATAAAGCTTGTATTATTTTAATTTGTGTCTAGAGTTGTGTTTTGATATCTTCTCGTGAGTCCTTAATCTTGATCGTACACATTTGCCTGTATGATTAGTGTATGATTGAATCGAGGGCGTCACACTTTTGACCAAGTCAAACGGGCCGGCCTTTTCACCGGAATGGGCCTCTGTTGGGCCATGCCACGTTTCAACGTATCATAGGCGCCTCCGGTCCAATGAGTGGATGACATCTGTCCCAACGGTGAGTCAACATGTGGTTCCTCTGGCCATTGAGAATTTTACACGTGGAAATCCCAATTGGTCTGGGCTGTTAACGGGTTATCGAATTCAAAACCGGACCTGATAGGTTTACGGCGACCAGTTACGGTGGATACCACGTGTTGGTCACCCTTGATGAAAGCACTTCTATGACGTGCGATTTATCGTCATGGAAGTGGACACTTCTGTGATGATAATTTTGCAAATGTGATGGAACACTTCTACGACAACACAGGTATGACTATCTTGATTCTGTCATAAACTCGTCATGGATGTACATGCATGACAGAAAATGTGACCTACTGTGACAAACTCGTATCATCACAGAAGTGTATTTTTTTGTAGTGATTAGAGCATGTGCTTGTAGTTCAAATTTGAATTATGCACATAAATGCATTGAAAACTCAATTAATGTATAAAAATGTCCAAACGACCCTGAAATATTCCAAAATTTAACACACGCTCATGTTGTTCCATGTTGATGGTAGAGAAAGAATTGAAATCAACAAGAGGCAACGGATATCGTTTCATCCAGTAAGGTGAATTGTTCCCTACCGTAACTACGAGGTTTATTGCGAGAAGCTCTGGTTTGTGAGAAGCTCATACCCCAACCTGCCCCAAATGGGACAATATTTTTACGACTACATGTTGATGTCGTTCCATGACAGTATGTCAAGTTTCATGAATTTTAGATGAGTTTTCGATTTACTAGAATGTATCTCAATGTTAGCAGGCGAGCGACAGTGGCAATGGTGTTTGACATTCAATCCCATTTCTTGCATGGAACCCAAGGTTGCAACCAAGGACACACATTTGATTTTTCAACCTGTTTATATGAAATGGGTCATGTGCATGTAGTTCAAATTTGAATTATGCACATAAACGCATAGAAAACTCAGTTAATGTATAAAAATGTCGAAGCAAACCACGAAAAATCCCAAAAAATTACACAACACTCCTATTGTTCTACGTTGACACTAGAAATGTTTTGAAAGCAAGAGGAGGCAACAAATATCGTTTCGTCCACAAAGGTGACACATTTCCCTACCGGAACCATGAGGCTTCTTGTGAGAAGCTCTGGTTTGTGAGAAGCTTATACCATAACCTACCCCAAATGTGACAATATATTTTACCCCAGCATGTTGACACCATTCCATGATAGCATGCCAAGGTTCATGAATTTCAGATGAGTTTTGGATTTACTAGAATTACAAAAGCAAGCGCCTCAACGTTTGCAGGGGAGCCACGGTGTCGTGCTATTTGAAATTCATCCCCATTTCTTGTATGGGGCATAAGCATCAACCCATGGACACATATATCATTTTACAACCCATTTGGTGCACCAGAGCATGTGCATGTAGTTCAGTTTTGAAATGTGCACCTGAAATGCCTAGAAAACCAAGTTAATGTATAAAAATGTCCAAACGAACCTTGAATAATTCCAATTTTTTGACGACACACTTATAGTTGCATATTCACTGCAGATAAAAGTTCTAGCAATTCAAGCACCATCCTTTGAAGCTATGACCCCATTATGTAATTCAAATCAATACGAAACATCAAGTAGACCGCACGCAGTTTAATATCACCAACTGTGTGAGATGCAGCCCAAAATATCTTGGAGCACCATCGGAGTATAGTATGCATACGGCTTACGCGAGAAGGTGAGTTGGCTACAGCCCACAGCCGGTGTGTCAAGCACACTAGCTCGCTCTCCAAATATCATTTCACTGTTCAATCATCGCCGATGAAAGATGGGGACGTGGACCCGCTTCATGAGGGCAACTTCGGAAGCCCACTCCGGCGAGAGCGCGGCGGTAGCCACTAGGCGTGTTCTAACAAGCTTCGTGAGCGGGGCTGCAATCTGCGATCGGGCAGCCAAGGCAGCCCAAACGGCCGTTGTTGCTTCTTAGGTGGCGGCAGCAACATCTGCCTGGGGGATAGCAACTGGCAAGAGCGGCACAACCGCTATCCGTTCTGCAGCGGTGGCCTTAGCCCTTATGGAGGCCGCCCACGACCATGTCGAGGCTACCCATGCCCAACTCATGGCGGTCACCACACAAATCGAATGAAGCTTCTCCGATAATATTCGACAACCCATGGCTGAAGGGTTGGCAATCGCCGAGAGCGTTCGAGCAGCCGTCCGTTCCTGCGCGGCATACCTTGCCAGGACAGAGCCCGCCCAAGCCCAGATCGCGGCCGCCCACGCCCAGCTCGTGGCGGCCTATTCCAAAGATATGGCAGATGCGGATGGCGAGATGCTTGCCGAGTATGGTGCGATGGATGCCATGGAACCCCTTCCCCAAGAGATCGTCGGGCGCGAGCTGGACATGGAGGAGGCGGTGGAGATCGACAAGCACCAGCCATAGTAGTACTCTTTGTTTTGTTTAATTAAGAGAGACGGTCTTTAATTAGTTAGAGTAATGTTTAGGTCAGCTAGCTCTATTTAATTGCGGAAATTGCTCAACAAAGAAGTGTGGGTGTGCTGTAGTCTCCTTTGTGTACCCAAATTATGCAATGACGTGGATGACCACTGTAACTATGTTAATTCGAACAAAAAAATTCATGTTCAAACTCATCACACACAGGTTAAGCTATATGAATCATTTGTGATGTTCACATATCATACACAGTGCTGAATAAGGGACAGTGTCTGATGACATTTTCCGTGCCAGTTTTTTCGCTGAACCGATTCAAAATTTTCGGCATCCGCAGAAATATCTACCTCCCCGCCCCCCCCCCCCTTACTAAAAGCCACATTCCCCTATTTCTTCCTTCCTTTCCAAGTTAAAACCCTAAGCCATTGCTTGCAGCATCGCCTCCTCGCCGGCGACCCTCCTTCACGCTGATCGGCCTCGTCTATCCAGGCAGGTAATCCACACCCGACCCCCATCCTCCTCCTCCTCCTTCCACATCCCACATGCCCTGACCGCCGGCGTGACACCTTCCACCCAAATCACTGACCGCTCCACCAAATAATCATCGCCCTAAGCCATGGTGCATGCACTATAGCCAGGAGCTCAAGGAGCATTTGGCAGCGGAGAAGCAAATCGCAGCCGCACGTGTGGATGAGGTCGCGATGGCTACCATTCGTGCCGACCCCCAGATCTTGGAGGAGCACCTCGCCATCGAGGCCATGATCGACACCTCGCGTGTCAACGCCGCGACACGGTTGGCTGCTTTAGACCACAGTTCATGGAGTTTTCTCAAGGTCACCCTCGGTGCCTTCGATGAAGACTACGAGGTATTTGTTTCAGCGTGCACGTGCTTACCTCAAATCGAGAGCCAACAGGTTGGTGCCCGGAGCGGCTCAGGAAACTCACCACTATGACGAGGGCACTCACGATCCGGAGGCCTCGCCCTCTTCCATGTCCAAGGAGCCAATCATCATCAATATCTCCAACGATGAGGATTAGCTTGTGTTATTAGCTCACTATAAGGACCCATGTTCACTTTGCTAGCTACGCCGGTTAACCATGCTCGGTTTACCCATTGCATGTGTTGCTCCTGCCTTTCCTTAACAAATTCTAGTGAATTTTGCTATCTACTTTTACAATGCAATCTGTTGCTCTAGTGTATATGTTCTATATGTCGTGAAATGTGGTGCTCACTTATTAACTGTTTGGTTAATTAGTTGTCGTGTTTAGTTAAATGTTTGGTTCAATTCTACCAATGTGATGTTCAATTCTTCAGGGTGCAATTTTGTATTTTCTTCCATGTGAGCAATAAATCGAATTTATCTTTACAAAATAGATGAGAAACAAATACAATTGCTATATTTCCGAGTTGCCAAGCATGCTAGGTTTGGTTAACTGTCGGATCTTCTAGTATGTTATACGTTGTGCAATGTGGTGCTCGATTAATGTTTAGTTCATTAATTGTGGTGTTTAGTTAACTGTTTGGTTCAATTCTGCAATGCGATGTTCAATTGTTGTGGGTGCATTCTATTATTGTATACCATGTGAGAAATAAACCGAATTTGGATGAACTAAATACATGAGAAACAAATACAATTGCTATATTCCCAAGTTGTTAAGCATGCTTGGTTTGGTTAATAGTCTGATCTTCTGTTAGGAGTATGTTATATTGTGCAATGTGGTGCTTAGTTAATGTTTGGTTCATTTGTTGTGGTGTTTGGTTAACTGCTTTGTTCAATTCTGCAATGCGATGTCCAATTATCGTGGGTAGAATTTTGTATTGTTGCGCATGTGAGGAATAAATCGAATTTAGATGCACTTAATACATGAGAAACATATACAATTGCTATATTTCCTAGTTCTTAATCATGCTTAGTTTACATAAATTGGTTTTCCTTGTGGTTTGAATTAATCTGATGAATCTGCAATGTGCTTATTTTTCATCAACATATTTTACTAATATCATGCGAACCCTCACTTAACATGATCACTAACTACCTTATATGTGTTGCAGGAAAACATTGGAAAGCACTGAGGTTTGCAATCAAGGTTTGCACGTGCATGGTGCTTTGTCTAATAGCACATTATTGTGCAATTGCAGGAACCATTCTAATATTTAGGTTTTTAACAATTTGGTCTTGCGCATACAGGGATTGCTCTCAGAAGTTTTGACCCACTGTTCAACCCTTTTTGCATATGGAGAAATGAGTTGTCCATGAATATCAGTCAAGTCAAGAAACTAAGAAAGATTGTTAGGATAAAGAAATTAGCGACAAAAAACAACAAGATCTTTGTCTGCACAATGAAGAAGACATCAGTTCAATACAGGATGGTACTAACTATTATAACTTATCTTTTTATTCCTTTGCCCCATTTCCAATATAAAGAAGATATTTATGCACATCCTTGTTTTCACGCCTTTCCAAAGCAGTTCACTGATGATTACCTCTCAAACCACCTGTATGGTCAGGAGACGAGGAAGGTATTCATACAACACCCACTCTTCTATATTGAAGTGTTCCTGAAGAGGATGAAGGATGGATGGTCAATCATCCACAGGCACTGACCTAAAGTTGCAAAGACCTTCAACATCAATGACGGCTCAATATTCGCCTTCTGCTTCAACAATTTTCCAGATGAGATTCATATGTCTATGTACCTTCTATGATTCTAATTTCGAAAGGTTATAGATGTTGCATGTGAAACTTGGTGCTGGTGCAGTTGTGTAATGGGGTAGCTGAGTGTTGAAGCTAAATGATGTTGTACTGTGATGTATTTCAATTTTGAAATACTGCTTCCTTAATATGAAAATGAAATATATTGTGTGATTAATATGAAATTTCAATTATATTAATAAATGGATTATTAATAATAGGACAATTAGCTTGCTAATGGCCACTTAGCCTGCTAATTGGAATTTTCTGTTGCAAACGGTTATTGAGAAAACACCATGGGCAATGACCTTAGGAAACGCACACAGTTTCTAGGAATAAACCATGTTGGATTAATGAAGAATCACACACGACATCCTCTTGAAAACTGTTTGTGTTAGGCCACCTTGCGCAAACGTTTACCATGTAACACTGGTACATCGACGTGCTATACAAACGGTTTTTAACCCCTTTCCGCGACGGCATTTGGAACCGACGCCAAGTGTGTGTGGGCGATAGGGGGGTCCTTCCCACACAACCCAGAACCATCGGGGATAGGCCCTCCTGGGACACCAAATGAGCTTGTGTGTGTCAGGCGAGGCTTCGAAACCCAATCATTTCCGTAGGTATGTACATCCCACACGGTGAATCCTAGAAAAACATTTCTGTAGGTATGTATATCACACACAATTCTTTGTATGGAAACATTTGTGCAAGGTGCCCTAACGCAATCAGTTCGCTGCTGGAAGCCGTGTGTGATTGTTAGTTGATCGAACACGCCTACTTTCTAGAAACCGTGCGGGTTGTTTGAGTTCATCGCCCACGATGATGTCTGAGTAACCGTCTGCAATAGAAAACCCCAATAAGCAGGGTAATTTGCCTATTATTGATAATCTATGTACTAATCAAATTTATATTTCTTATAAAACACACCAGGTATTTCATATCCATATAACAGCAACCAGGATTTTATAACCGAATTACATCAGATAGCTTCGGCACCCAGTTACGCCATTACACAACAACACCAAGTTTCACATGCAACATCAAAAACCTTTGGAATGTAGCATCATACACGGTAAATAGACAGATGAATCTCATATGGGAAACTGCAGAAGCGGAAGGCAAATATTGAGCCTTCAGTTATGTTGAATGTCCTTGCAACTATAGGCTAGTGGCTATGGATAATTGCCCGCCCAACCTTCGTCCTCTTCAGCAAGACTTCAATATTGTACCTTGGGTGTTGAATGAATACCTTCCTCGCCTCTTGACCATGCAGGTGGTTTGAGAGGTAATCATCGGTGAACTGCTTTGAAAAGTACTGAAAACAAAGCTATGCATAAATCACTGTAATAAATTTTGAAATGGTGCAAGGGATAAAAACAAGGTAAAAGAGTTAGTACCATCCTATAGTTGACTGATGTCTTATTCATTGTGCAAACTAAGATCTTGCTGTTATTCGTCACAAGTTTCTTCATCCTAACAATCTTTATGAGTTTCTTGACTTGACTGATATTCATGGACATCTCATTTCCCCATATGCAAAATGGGTCGAATAGTGGGTCTAAGCCTCTGACAGCAGGACCTACATGTGCAAGACCAAATTGTAAGGAACTAAATATTAGAATGATTCCTGCAACTGCACAATAATGTGTTATCAGCCAAAGGATCCTTCTTGAACAAACCTCGATGGTAAACCGCAGTGTCTCCCATTGTTTCCCTGCAACACACATAAGGAAGATCTTGATCAGGTTAACTGAGAGTTGCCATACTATCAGTAGAATATGTATTGAGTACAGCCAAATTTGATTGGTGTCACATGCATAACAATACAAAATTGTACCCACAATAAATGAACATCAAATTGCAGAACTGAACCAAACAGTTAAATGGACAGCAGACCAAATGAACTAAAATAGTTAACTGAGCACGACATTGTAGAATAGAAACATGTACTAGAAGATAAGACAGTTAACAAAACAAAGAATGCTTGAGAACAGTACTACGAAATGTAGCAATTGTTGGACCAAAGTGTTAACTGAACATTACATTTCAGAGGCCCAAACCGTTAACTGAACATCAAATTGCATATTAACATTACAGAGGACAAATCACTAGAAGGCACAGGCGGTGGCCACGAGAAAACAACACGAATTGTATTTTAAAGTAGACAACCACGTGGCAGTGTCGACGGTGGCCTCGAAGACGAGGTGCTCCTCCTAGATTTGGCGGTCGACACGCATGGCAGCCATAGCAACCTCGTGCGCGCATGCGGCCGCATGCTACCGAGCTCCACGTTATATAGTGTGCAAAATGGTTGTGGGCGGCGCTTAATTGGAGGAGGGCGATAGTGATTTTGGTGGAAGGTGTCGTGCCGTTGGTCGGGGCATGTGGGACATGAAAGGAGGAGGATGGTGTGGGTGGGGTGTCGATTACTGATACATCTCCAACATATATATAATTTTTGATTGTTCCATGATGTTATACTATCAATCTTGGATGTTTTATAATCATTTTATATCATTTTTTGGTACTAACCTATTGACATAGTGCCAAGTTCCAGTTGCAATTTTTCCATGTTTTTTACATCACAGAAAATCAATATAAAATGGAGTCCAAATGCCACGAAACTTTACGGAGAATTTTTATGGGACAAAAGGAACACAACGGGCCCTAGCTGCACTTGGGGGGTGCCCCGAGGGAGGCACAACCCACCAGGGCACACCAGGAGGCCCAGGTGTGCCCTGGTGTGTTGTGCACATCTTGGGTGCCCCCGGACCGCCTCTTTGCTCTATAAATACCCCAATATTCCAGAAACCCTAGGGGGTCGACGAAATATTCTTCCAGCTGCCGCAGAGTCCAGAACCACCAGATCCAATCTAGACACCATCTCGGATGGGGTTCACCACCTCCATTGGTGCCTCTCCGATGATGCGTGAGTAGTTCTTTGTAGACCTTCAGGTCCGTAGTTAGTAGCTAGATGGCTTTCATCTCTCTCTCTCTCTCTTGATTCTCAATACAATGGTCTCTTGGAGATCCATATGATGTAACTCTTTTGCGGTGTGTTTGTTGGGATCGATGAACTTTGAGTTTATGATCAGATCTATCTTTTTATATCCTTGAAAGTATTTGAGTTTCTTTGATCTCTTTTATGAATGATCTCTTATAGCCTCATATTTCTTCTTCGATATTTGGGTTTTGTTTGGCCAACTTGATCTATTTATCTTGCAATGGGAAGAGGTGCTTTGTAGTGGGTTCGATCTTACGGTGCTTGATCCCAATGACAGAAAGGGAAACAACACATATGTATCATTGCTACTAAGGATAAAATGATGGGGTCTATCTCTAGATAGATAGATCTTGTCTACATCATTTCATCGTTCTTATTGCATTACTCCGTTTCTCCATGAACTTAATACACTAGATGCATGCTGGATATCGGTCGATGTGTGGAGTAATAGTAGTAGATGAAGGCAGGAGTTAGTCTACTAATCTTGGACGTGATGCCTATATAATGATCATTGCCAAGATATCGTCATGAGTATTTGAAGTTCTATCAATTTCCCAACAGTAATTTGTTCACCCACCACTTTGCTATTTTTCTCGAGAGAAGCCACTAGTGAAACCTATGGCCCCGGGGACTCTTTCTCATATTATTTGCCTTTGTGATCTATTTTATTTGCCTTTATTTTCAGATATATTAATCCAAAACCCCAAAAATACTTTGTTGCACTTTATTTTATTTGCGATCTATTTATTCAATCTATTGCAACTTTTTCCCGTGAAGCACCAATTTCTGGCACCATGCCCGAAAGGGATTGACAACCCCTTTAAACGTCGGGTTGCGGGGATTTGTTATCTGTATGCAGGGGATGTTTACGTTGTGTTGCTTGGTCCAATAATTTAATGCATGTTTGATGACGAACGGGAGATAGATTCCTATTGCGGCCTTAAATTTTTTTCTATGTTTAACGTGCATTACTACAACTGTAATGTGAATTTTTGGAAAATTCTAGGGGTCATTTGTCCTTTTAAACACATTTAAGTGATTTTCTAGCCATTTAATTCAAATGTGAACTACATCTACATGCAACGCTGATACGTCTCCAACGTATCTATAATTTTTGATTGCTCCATGCTATATTATCTACTGTCTTGGACTATATTGGGCTTTATTATCCACTTTTATATAATTTTTGGGACTAACCTATTAACCGGAGGCCCAACCCAGAATTGTTATTTTTTTGCCTATTTCAGTGTTTCGGAGACACAGAATATCAAACGGAGTCCAAACGGAATGAAACCTTCGGAAACGTGATTTTCTCATCAGATAAGATCTAGGAGACATGGACCCTCCATCAAGAAAGCCACGAGGCAGTCACGAGGGTGGAGGGCGCCCCCCCTAGGGCGCGCCCCCTGCCTCGTGGGCCCTTAGAAGCTCCACCGGCGTACTTCTTCCTCCTACATATACCTACGTACCCCCAAACGACCGGGGACGGAGCCAAAAACCTAATTCCACCACCGCAACTTTCTGTATCCACGAGATCCCATCTTGGGGCCTGTTCCGGAGCTCCGCCGGAGGGGGCATCGATCACGGAGGGCTTCTACATCATCATCCAAGCCCCTCCGATGAATTGTGAGTAGTTTACTTCAGACCTACGGGTCCATAGTTAGTAGCTAGATGGCTTCTTCTCTCTTTTTGGATCTCAATACAATGTTCTCCCCCTCTCTTATGGAGATCTATTCGATGTAATCTTCTTTTTGCGGTGTGTTTGTTGAGACCGATGAATTGTGGGTTTATGTTCCAGTCTATCTATGAATAATATTTGAATCTTCTCTGAATTCTTTTATGTATGATTGGTTATCTTTGCATGTCTCTTCGAATTATCAGTTTGGTTTGGCCTACTAGATTGGTTGTTCTTTCCATGGGAGAAGTGCTTAGCTTTGGGTTTGATCTGTTGGAAATATGCCCTAGAGGCAATAATAAAAGTATTATTATATTTCAATGTTCATGATAAATGTCTTTTATTCATGCTATAACTGTATTATCCGGAAATCGTAATACACGTGTGAATACTTAGACCTCAATATGTCCCTAGTGAGCCTCTAGTTGACTAGCTCGTTGTGATCAACAGATAGTCATGATTTCCTGGCTATGGACATTGGATGTCGTTGATAACGGGATCACATCATTAGGAGAATGATGTGATGGACAAGACCCAATCCTAAGCATAGCATAAAAGATCGTGTAGTTCGTTTTGCTAGAGCTTTGCCAATGTCAAGTATCTCTTCCTTCGACCATGAGATCGTGTAACTCCCGGATACCGTAAGAGTGCCTTGGGTGTATCAAACGTCACAACGTAACTGGGTGACTATAAAGGTGCATTACAGGTATCTCCGAAAGTATCTGTTGGGTTGACACGGATCGAGACTGGGATTTGTCACTCCGTATGACGGAGAGGTATCTCTGGGCCCACTCGGTAATGCATCATCATAATGATCTCAATGTGACCAAGGTGTTGGACACGGGATCATGCATTACGGAACGAGTAAAGTGACTTGCCGGTAACGAGACTGAACAAGGTATTGGCATACCGACGATCGAGTCTCGGGCAAGTAACGTACCGATTGACAAAGGGAATTGCATACAGGGTTTGATCGAATCCTCGACATCGTGGTTCATCCGATGACAACATCGAGGAGCATGTGGGAGCCATCATGGGTATCCAGATCCTGCTGTTGGTTATTGACCTGAGAGCGTCTCGGTCATGTCTGCATGTCTCCCGAACCCGTAGGGTCTACACACTTAAGGTTCGGTGACGCTAGGGTTATTAGGAAGACTAGTATGTGACTACCGAATGTTGTTCGGAGTCCCGGATGGGATCCCGGACGTCACGAGGAGCTCCGGAAGGGTCCGGAGGTAAAGATTTATATATGGGAAGTTGTCAAACGGACACCGGGAAGTTTTGGGGTCATACCGGTATTGTACCGGGGCCACCGGAAGGGTTCCGGGGGTCCACCGGGAGGGGCCACCCCTCCCGGGGGGCCACATGGGCTGCGTGGGGCAGGGAGCCAGCCCCTGGTGGGCTGGGCGCACCCCCTCCCTTGGGCCCTTGCGCCTAGGGTTGAGGGGGGAACCCTAGAGGGGGCGCTCCCTTGGCTTGGGGGGCAAGCCACCCTCTCCCCCTCTCCCCTTGGCCGCCGCCCCCCCTAGATGGGTTCTAGAGGGGCCGGCCCCCTTCTCCCTTCCCCCTATAAATAGAGGGGTGAGGGGAGGGCAGCCGCACCACCCTCCAAGGCGCAGCCCTCCCCTCCCCAACACCTCTCCTCCTCCGTTGTGTGCTTGGCGAAGCCCTGTCGGAGTACTGCCTCTCCACCATCACCACGCCGTCGTGCTGCCGGTGGAGCTGTCTTCCTCAACCTCTCCTTCCCCCTTGCTGGATCAAGAAGGAGGAGACGTCTCCCGTCCCGTACGTGTGTTGAACGCGGAGGTGCTGTCCGTTCAGCACTTGGTCATCGGTGATTCGAATCACGTCGAGTACGACTACATCATCACCTTGCAAGCTTCCGCACGCGATCTACAAGTGGTATGTAGATGCTAACTCTCTCCCTTGACTCGTTGCTTAGATGAACTCATAGATGGATCTTGGTGAAACCGTAGGAAAAATTTTAATTTTCTGCAACGTTCCCCAACAGTGGCATCATGAGCTAGGCCTATGCGTAGTTCTCTTTGCACGAGTAGAACACAATTTTGTTGTGGGCGTGGATTTTGTCATCTTACTTGCCTCTACTAGTCTTTTCTTGCTCAACGGTATTGTGGGATGAAGCGGCCCGGACCAACCTTACACGTACGCTTACGTGAGACCGGTTCCACCGACTGACATGCACTAGTTGCATAAGGTGGCTGGCGGGTGTCTGTCTCTCCCACTTTAGTTGGAGCGGAATCGATGAACAGGGCCCTTATGAAGGGTAAATAGAAGTTGACAAAATCATGTTGTGGTGATTCGTAGGTAAGTAAACGTTCTTGCTAGAACCCAATTGCAGCCACGTAAAAGATGCAACAACAATTAGAGGACGTCTAACTTGTTTTTGCAGCGATTGATCATGTGATGTGATATGGCCAGAAGTTGTGATGAATGATGAATTGTGATGTATGAGATCATGTTCTTTGTAATAGGATTCACGACTTGCATGTCGATGAGTATGACAACCGGCAGGAGCCATAGGAGTTGTCTTTATTTTTTGTATGACCTGCGTGTCATTGAATAACGCCATGTAAACTACTTTACTTTATTGCTAAACGTTAGTCATAGAAGTAGAAGTAGTCGTTGGCGTGACAACTTCATGAAGACACGATGATGGAGATCATGATGATGGAGATCATGGTGTCAAGCCGGTGACAAGATGATCATGGAGCCCCAAAGATGAAGATCAATGGAGCTATATGATATTGGCCATATCATGTCACAACTATATAATTGCATGTGATGTTTATTATGTTTATGCATCTTGTTTACTTAGGACGACGGTAGTAAATAAGATGATCCCTTACAAAAATTTCAAGAAGTGTTCTCCCCTAACTGTGCACCGTTGCTACAGTTCGTCGCTTCTAAGCACCACGTGATGATCGGGTGTGATGGATTCTTACGTTCACATACAACGGGTGTAAGACAGATTTACACAGCAAAAACACTTAGGGTTAACTTGACGAGCCTAGCATGTGCAGACATGGCCTCGGAACACGGAGACCGAAAGGTCGAACACGAATCGTATGGAAGATACGATCAACATGAGAATGTTCACCGACGATGACTAGTCCGTCTCACGTGATGATCGGACACGGGCTAGTCGACTCGGATCATGTAACACTTAGATGACTAGAGGGATGTCTAATCTAAGTGGGAGTTCATAATTTGATTAGAACTTTATTATCATGAACTTAGTCTAAAACCTTTGCAAATATGTCTTGTAGATCAATGGCCAACGCTAATGTCAACATGAACTTCAACGCGTTCCTAGAGAAAACCAAGCTGAAAGATGATGGCAGCAACTATACGGACTGGGTCCGGAACCTGAGGGTCATCCTCATAGCTGCCAGGAAACAATATGTCCTAGAAGGACCGCTAGGTGACGCTCCCGTCCCAGAGAACCAAGACATTATGAATGCTTGGCAAACTCGCGCTGATGATTACTCCCTCGTTCAGTGCGGCATGCTTTACAGCTTAGAACCGGGGCTCCAAAAGCGTTTTGAGCATCACAGAGCATATGAGATGTTCGAAGAGCTGAAACTAGTTTGCCAAGCTCATGCCCGGGTCGAGAGATATGATGTCTCCGACAAGTTCTACAGTTGTAAGATGGAGGAAAACAGTTCTGTCAGTGAGCACATCCTGAAGATGTCTGGGTTGCACAACCGTATGACCCAGCTGAACATTAACCTCCCAGATGAGGCAGTCATTGACAGAATCCTCCAGTCGCTCCCACCAAGCTACAAGAGCTTTGTGATGAACTACAACATGCAGGGGATGGAAAAGACCATTCCTGAAGTGTTCTCGATGCTGAAGTCAGCAGAGGCTGAAATCAAGAAAGAACATCAAGTGTTGATGGTCAATAAGACCACTAAGTTCAAGAAGGGCAAGGGTAAGAAGAACTTCAAGAAGGACGGCAAGGAGGTTGCCGCGCCTGGTAAGCCAGTTACCGGGAAGAAGTCAAAGAATGGACCCAAGCCTGAGACTGAGTGCTTTTATTGCAAGGGGAAGGGTCACTGGAAGCGGAACTGCCCCAAATACTTAGCGGATAAGAAGGCCGGCAACACCAAAGGTATATTTGATATACATGTGATTAATGTGTACCTTACCAGTACTCGTAGTAACTCCTGGGTATTTGATACCGGTGCCGTTGCTCATATTTGTAACTCACAGCAGGAGCTGCGGAATCAACGGAGACTGGCGAAGGACGAGGTGACTATGCGCGTCGGGAATGGTTCCAGAGTCGATGTGATCGCCGTTGGCACGCTGCCTCTACATTTACCTACGGGATTAGTTTTGAACCTTAATAATTGTTATTTAGTGCCAAGTTTGAGCATGAACATTGTATCTGGATCTCGTTTAATACGAGATGGCTACTCATTTAAGTCTGAGAATAATGGTTGTTCGATTTATATGAGAGATATGTTTTATGGTCATGCTCCAATGGTCAATGGTTTATTCTTAATGAATCTCGAGCGTAATATTACACATGTTCATAGTGTAGATGCCAAAAGATGTAAAGTTGATAACGATAGTCCCACATACTTGTGGCACTGCCGCCTTGGTCACATTGGTGTCAAGCGCATGAAGAAGCTCCATGCTGATGGACTTTTGGAGTCTCTTGATTATGAATTGTTTGACACATGTGAACCATGCCTCTTGGGCAAAATGACCAAGACTCCGTTCTCCGGAACAATGGAGCGAGCAACCAACTTGTTGGAAATCATACATACCGATGTGTGCGGTCCAATGAGCGTTGAGGCTCGCGGAGGATATCGTTATGTTCTCACTCTCACTGATGACTTGAGTAGATATGGGTATGTCTACTTAATGAAACACAAGTCTGAGACCTTTGAAAAGTTCAAGGAATTTCAGAATGAGGTAGAGAATCAACGTGACCGAAAGATAAAATTCTTACGATCAGATCGTGGAGGAGAATACTTAAGTCACGAATTTGGTACACACTTAAGGAAATGTGGAATCGTTTCACAACTCATGCCGCCTAGAACACCTCAGCGAAACGGTGTGTCCGAACGTCGTAATCGCACTCTATTGGATATGGTGCGGTCTATGATGTCTCTTACTGATTTACCGCTATCATTTTGGGGATACGCTCTAGAGACAGCTACATTCACTTTAAATAGGGCACCGTCTAAATCCGTTGAGACGACACCGTATGAATTATGGTTTGGAAAGAAACCTAAGCTGTCGTTTCTAAAAGTTTGGGGATGCGATGCTTATGTCAAGAAACTTCAACCTGAAAAGCTCGAACCCAAGTCGGAAAAATGCGTCTTCATAGGATACCCTAAGGAAACTGTCGGGTATACTTTCTACTTAAGATCCGAAGGCAAGATCTTTGTTGCCGAGAACGGATGCTTTCTGGAAAAAGAGTTTCTCTCGAAAGAAGTAAGTGGGAGGAAAGTAGAACTCGATGAAGTACTACCTCTTGAACGGGAAAGTGGCGCAGCGCAGGAAACCATTCCTGTGATGCCCACACCAACTGAAGAGGAAAACAATGATGATGATCAAGGTACTTCGGATCAAGTTACTGCTGAACTTCGTAGGTCCACAAGGACACGTTCCGCACCAGAGTGGTACGGCAACCCTGTCCTGGAAATCATGTTGTTGGACAATAATGAACCTTCTAACTATGAAGAAGCGATGGCGGGCCCGGATTCCAACAAATGGCTTGAAGCCATGAAATCCGAGATAGAATCCATGTATGAAAACAAAGTATGGACTTTGACAGACTTGCCCGATGATCGGCGAGCGATAGAAAACAAATGGATTTTTAAGAAGAAGACGGACGCGGATGGTAATGTTACCATCTATAAGGCTCGACTTGTCGCTAAGGGTTATCGACAAGTTCAAGGGATTGACTATGACGAGACTTTCTCTCCCGTAGCGAAGCTGAAGTCCGTCAGAATCATGTTAGCAATTGCCGCATACTATGATTATGAGATATGGCAGATGGACGTCAAAACGGCATTCCTTAACGGACATCTTAAGGAAGAGCTGTATATGATGCAGCCGGAAGGTTTTGTCGATCCTCGGAATGCTAACAAAGTATGCAAGCTCCAGCGATCCATTTATGGACTGGTGCAAGCATCTCGGAGTTGGAACATTCGCTTTGATGAGATGATCAAAGCGTTTGGGTTTATGCAGACTTATGGAGAAGCCTGCGTTTACAAGAAAGTGAGTGGGAGCTCTGTAGCATTTCTCATATTATATGTAGATGACATACTCTTGATGGGAAATAATATAGAATTTCTGGACAGCATTAAGGCCTACTTGAATAAGTGTTTTTCAATGAAGGACCTTGGAGAAGCTGCTTACATATTAGGCATCAAGATCTATAGAGATAGATCGAGATGCCTCATAGGTCTTTCACAAAGCACATACCTTGATAAGATTTTGAAGAGGTTCAAAATGGATCAGTCCAAGAAGGGGTTCTTGCCTATGTTACAAGGTGTGAGACTGAGCTCGGCTCAGTCACCGACCACGGCAAAAGATAAAGAAGAGATGAGTGTCATCCCCTATGCTTCAGCCATAGGATCTATTATGTATGCCATGCTGTGTACCAGACCCGATGTAAACCTTGCCGTAAGTTTGGTAGCAAGATACCAAAGTAATCCCGACAAGGAACACTGGACAACGGTCAAGAATATCCTGAAGTACCTGAAAAGGACGAAGGACATGTTTCTCGTTTATGGAGGAGACGAAGAGCTCGCCGTAAAGGGTTACGTCGACGCTAGCTTCGACTCAGATCTGGATGACTCTAAGTCACAAACCGGATACGTGTATATGTTGAATGGTGGAGCAGTAAGCTGGTGCAGCTGCAAGCAGAGCGTCGTGGCGGGATCTACGTGTGAAGCGGAGTACATGGCAGCCTCGGAGGCAGCGCATGAAGCGATTTGGGTGAAGGAGTTCATCACCGACCTAGGAGTCATACCCAATGCGTCGGGGCCGATCAAACTCTTCTGTGACAACACTGGAGCTATTGCCCTCGCCAAGGAGCCCAGGTTTCACAAGAAGACCAGGCACATCAAGCATCATTTCAACTCCATCCGTGAAAATGTTCAAGATGGAGACATAGAGATTTGCAAAGTGCACACGGATCTGAATGTCGCAGATCCACTGACTAAACCTCTCTCGTGTGCAAAACATGATCAACACCAGAACTCTATGGGTGTTCGATTCATCACAATGTAACTAGATTGGTGACTCTAGTGCAAGTGGGAGACTGTTGGAAATATGCCCTAGAGGCAATAATAAAAGTATTATTATATTTCAATGTTCATGATAAATGTCTTTTATTCATGCTATAACTGTATTATCCGGAAATCGTAATACACGTGTGAATACTTAGACCTCAATATGTCCCTAGTGAGCCTCTAGTTGACTAGCTCGTTGTGATCAACAGATAGTCATGATTTCCTGGCTATGGACATTGGATGTCGTTGATAACGGGATCACATCATTAGGAGAATGATGTGATGGACAAGACCCAATCCTAAGCATAGCATAAAAGATCGTGTAGTTCGTTTTGCTAGAGCTTTGCCAATGTCAAGTATCTCTTCCTTCGACCATGAGATCGTGTAACTCCCGGATACCGTAAGAATGCCTTGGGTGTATCAAACGTCACAACGTAACTGGGTGACTATAAAGGTGCATTACAGGTATCTCCGAAAGTATCTGTTGGGTTGACACGGATCGAGACTGGGATTTGTCACTCCGTATGACGGAGAGGTATCTCTGGGCCCACTCGGTAATGCATCATCATAATGAGCTCAATGTGACCAAGGTGTTGGACACGGGATCATGCATTACGGAACGAGTAAAGTGACTTGCCGGTAAAGAGACTAAACAAGGTATTGGGATACCGACGATCGAGTCTCGGGCAAGTAACGTACCGATTGACAAAGGGAATTGCATACAGGGTTTGATCGAATCCTCGACATCGTGGTTCATCCGATGACAACATCGAGGAGCATGTGGGAGCCATCATGGGTATCCAGATCCCGCTGTTGGTTATTGACCTGAGAGCGTCTCGATCATGTCTGCATGTCTCCCGAACCCGTAGGGTCTACACACTTAAGGTTCGGTGACGCTAGGGTTATTAGGAAGACTAGTATGTGACTACCGAATGTTGTTCGGAGTCCCGGATGGGATCCCGGACGTCACGAGGAGCTCCGGAAGGGTCCGGAGGTAAAGATTTATATATGGGAAGTTGTCAAACGGACACCGGGAAGTTTCGGGGTCATACCGGTATTGTACCGGGGCCACCGGAAGGGTTCCGGGGGTCCACCGGGAGGGGCCACCCCTCCCGGGGGGCCACATGGGCTGCGTGGGGCAGGGAGCCAGCCCCTGGTGGGCTGGGCGCACCCCCTCCCTTGGGCCCTTGCGCCTAGGGTTGAGGGGGGGAACCCTAGAGGGGGCGCCCTCTTGGCTTGGGGGGCAAGCCACCCTCTCCCCCTCTCCCCTTGGCCGCCGCCCCCCCTAGATGGGTTCTAGAGGGGCCGGCCCCCTTCTCCCTTCCCCCTATAAATAGAGGGGTGAGGGGAGGGCAGCCGCACCACCCTCCAAGGCGCAGCCCTCCCCTCCCCAACACCTCTCCTCCTCCGTTGTGTGCTTGGCGAAGCCCTGTCGGAGTACTGCCTCTCCACCATCACCACGCCGTCGTGCTGCCGGTGGAGCTGTCTTCCTCAACCTCTCCTCCCCCCTTGCTGGATCAAGAAGGAGGAGACGTCTCCCGTCCCGTACGTGTGTTGAACGCGGAGGTGCTGTCCGTTCAGCACTTGGTCATCGGTGATTCGAATCACGTCGAGTACGACTCCATCATCACCTTGCAAGCTTCCGCACGCGATCTACAAGTGGTATGTAGATGCAAACTCACTCCCTTGACTCGTTGCTTAGATGAACTCATAGATGGATCTTGGTGAAACCGCAGGAAAATTTTTAATTTTCTGCAACGTTCCCCAACATGATCTTGCGGTGTCCTTTCCCAGTGACAGAAGGGGCAGCAAGGCACGTATTGTATTGTTGCCATCGAGGATAACAAGATGGGTTTTTAATCATATTGCATGAAACTATCCCTCTACATCATGTCATCTTGCTTAAGGCGTTACTCTATTTTTAACTGAATACTCTAGATGCATGCTGGATAGCGGTCGATGAGTGGAGTAATAGTAGTAGATGCAGGCAGGAGTCGGTCTACTTGTCTCAGACGTGATGCCTATATACATGATCATGCCTAGATATTCTCATAACTATGCTCAATTCTGTCAATTCCTCAACAGTAATTTGTTCACCCACCGTAGAATACTTATGCTCTTGAGAGAAGCCACTAGTGAAACCTATGGCCCCCGGGTCTCTTTCTCATCATATCAATCTCCATCACTTTATTATTGTTTTGCTTTTACTTTTCTTTTAATTTTTACTTTGCATCTCTATACCAAAAATACCAAAAATATTATTTATCATCTCTATCAGATCTCACTTTCGTAATTGACCGTGAAGGGATTGACAACCCCTAAGCGCGTTGGTTGCGTTGAGCTATTGTTTTTGTGTAGGTACGAGGGACTCGTGCGTAGCCTTCTACTGGACTGATACATTGGTTCTCAAAATCTGAGGGAAATACTTATGCTACTTTGCTGCATCATCCTCTCCTCTTCGGGGAAATCCAACGCAGTGCTCTAGAGGTAGCAAACGCCTAACCATAACGGTTTGACAAATCATATTTGTGTACTTGTGTGCAAGTTAATTCCATGTGCAGTAAATTAGAAGGAATTTTCAAACATATTAGTCTCACGACATGGACACATGTATATGTATGCATGGAGTGACATGGCATTTTAATTCCAAAAAATAAAAAAAATCAGAAACACATGAAACCTTGGTTGATGTAATGTCATGCCACCAAGATAATTTGGTAAAAAAATTGGCATGTTTGACAAAAGTTTGGACACACACCCCTCACAAACCGGAGCAACTTACTAGAAGGCTCGTGGTTCCGAGAGGGAACAATACATGTTTGATGACGAACGGGAGATAGATTCCTATTACGACCTTCAATTTTTTTCTACGTCTAACATGCACTACTTCAAGTGTAATGTGACTTTTTTAAATCCTAGGGGTCATTTGACCTTTTAAAGACATTTAAGTGATTTTCTAGCCATTTCATGACCGTAATTCAAATTTGAACTACATCTACATGCAATGCCTAACGAAAACGGTTTGAAAAATCATGTTTGTGTACTTGTGTCCAAGTTAATTCCATGTGCAGTAAATTAGAAGAAATTTTCAAACATATTGGTCTCACGACATGGACACATGCATACGTATGCATGGAGTGACATGACATTTTAATTCCCAAAAATAAAAAAATGATCAGAAAAACATGAAACCTTGGTTGATTTAATGTCATGCTACCAAGATGATGTGGTAAAAAAATTGGCCTGTTTGACGAAAGTTTGGACACACACCCCTCATAAACTGGAGCAACCCACTAGAAGGTTCATGGTTCCGAGAGGGAATAATGCATGTTTGATGATGAACGGGAGATAGCTTCCTCTTATGGCCTTCAATTTTTTTCTACATCTAACGTGCACTAATACAACTCTCATGTGAAATTTTTGAAAATTTCAGGGGTCATTTGACCTTTTAAAGACATTTAAGTGATTTTCTAGTCATTTAATGACCGTAATTCAAATTTGAACTACATCTACATGCAACGCCTAACCATAACGATTTGAAAAATCATATTTTTGTGTACTTGTGTGCGAGTTAATTCCATGTGCAGTAAATTAGAATGATTTTTAAACATATTGGTCTCAAGGCATGGACACCCATGCATGGAGTGCCATGGCGTTTTAATTCCAAAAAATTAAAAATGATCAGAAAAACATGAAACCTTGCTTGATTTAATGTCATGCCACCAAGATGATCTGGTAGAAAATTTTCCCGTTTGATGAAAGTTTGGACACACACCCCTCACAAACCGGAGCAACTCACTAGAAGGTTCGTGGTTCTGAGAGGGAAAAATGCATGTTTGATGACGAACGGGAGATAGCTTCCTCTTACGGCCTTCAATTTTTTTCCTATGTTTAACGTGCACTAATACAACTGTCATGTGAAAATTTGGATAATTTCAAGGACCATTTGACCTTTTAAAGAAATTTAAGTGATTTTCTAACCATTTAATGACCGTAATTCAAATTTGAACTACATCTACATGGAATGCATAACCATAACAGTCTGAAAAATCATATTTTTGTGTACTTGTGTGTGAGTTAATTCCATGTGCAGTAAATTAGTATGAATTTTCAAACATATTAGTCTCAAGGCATGGGCACACATGCATGGAGTGCCATGGCATTTTTATTCCAACAAATTAAAAATGATCAGAAAAACAAGAAACCTTGCTTGATTTAATGTCATGCCACCAAGATGATGTGGTAAAAAATTGTCCTGTTTGACGAAAGATTGGACACACACCCCTCACAAACCGGAGCAAGTAACTAGAAGGTTCGTGGTTCCGAGAGGGACATGCACTAATACATACGGCCTTCAAATTTTTTCTGCGTTTAACATGCACTAATACAACTGTCATGTGAAAATTTGGAAAATTTCAGGGGTCATTTGACCTTTTAAAGATATTTAAGTGATTTTCTAACCATTTAATGACTGCAATTAAAATTTGAACTACATCTACATGCAACGCCTAACCATAACGGTTTGAAAAATCATTTTTTGTGTACTTGTGTGCGCGTTAATTCCATGTGCAGTAAATTAGAAGGAATTTTCAAACATATTGGTCTCAAGGCATGGGCACACATGCATGGAGTGCCATAGCATTTTTATTCCACAAAATTAAAAAAGATCAGAAAAACATGAAACCTTGCTTGATTTAATGTCATGCCACAAGATGATGTGGTAAAAAATTGCCCTGTTTGACGAAAGTTTGGACACACACCCCTCACAAAACCGGAGAAACTCACTAGAAGGTTTGTGGTTCTGAGAGGGAACAATGCATGTTTGATGACAAACGGGACATAGCTTCCTCTTACAACCTTCAATTTATTTTCTACGTTTAACATGCACTAATACGACTGTCATGTGAAAATTTGGAAAATTTCAGGGGTCATTTGACCTTTTAAAGACATTTAAGTGATTTTCTAACCATTTAATGACCGTAATTCAACTTTGAATTGCATCTACATGCAACGCCTAACCATAATGGTTTGAAAAATCATATTTTTGTGTACTTGTGTGCGAGCTAAAAAATCATCAGACGATGTAAATATCTGGTGTTCAAAAAAGAAAATGTAAAGATCTGGCAAGACAACCGCCCCCACACGATTGACACTCTATCTCGTGGCTCAAGGTTTGGTAGGTGAGTGGTAGGGATCATTAATTAGACATGGTTCTGCATTGGAAACCATCAGCTATTTTGTTCACACACGGATTTTGGCTATTATGTTCACACACGGATTTGGCTACAGGAATCGTGTGTAATTCAAACTACAGTACTTGTAAATTCCGGCGATCGGTGTGTGTACTGTCTCCGTCGATCTATATTCCGGCCGCCAATAAATACTACCTTGCTCATGTCGTCCCGCCTGCATTCTCATCTACATCCTCCCCTCGCTCGCTCGCCCTCTCTCTCTCTCTTTCTCTCTCTCTCTCTCTCTCTCTCTCTCTCTCTCTCTTTCTCTCTCTCTCTTTCTCTCTCTCTCAAATCTCTCCCATGGCGCCGCCGGTCTGCCCACGTGCCGACGAGGAGTCTGTAATGCCCCGAGACCGATGTGCCAGGTGTCCTCCAGTTATTTGCTGTTGTTGCCTTGTCATTGCTTGCGTGTCATGCATTGCATATCATGTCATCATGTGCATTTCATTTGCATTCGTGTTCGTCTCATGCATCCGAGCATTTTCCCCGTTGTCCGTTTTGCATTCCGGTGTTCCGTTCTCCTCCGGTGGGCATTTCTATCTTCTTCTTATGTGTGGAGATTAAATATTTCCAGATTGGATCGAGACTTGCCAAGCGGCCATGGGTTACTACCGGTAGACCGCCTGTCAAGTTTCGTGCCATTTGGACTTTGTTTGATACTCCAACGGTTAACCGAGGGACCGAAAAGGCCTCGTGTGTGTTGCAGCCCAACACCCCTCCATTTTGGCCCAAAACCCACCTAAACCTCCTCCATCGTCTAGAGCGTTCGATCACGATCGCGTGGCCGAGAACTGCACCTCATTTGGACTCTCCTAGCTCCCTCTACCTATAAATAT
>NC_041392.1:332017036-332019902 GCF_002162155.2 Triticum dicoccoides | reverse complement strand
CGCCGGCGACCGCCGCCCTCGCCGCTCCAACGACCTGCGCCGGTCGGAACCCGCTCCGGCAGCCCCTTCTCCATTTCCGGCGAAGGCCAAGCTGCTATAGTACCGCCAGATCCGATCCAGATCTGGATCTGAAAATATCTCACGGTTGACTTTCTACTCCCGAAACCCTAATAATATGCCCCTGTTCATCATGCCGTAACTTTGCATCCGTAACTCCGATTCATGCATATAGCATATCAAAATGTTCTCTTAGAGAGCACATCATTTCATCTCATTGCATCATTTTCATTTGGGTTCATCTTGATGCCCGAAATGCTGTGAGAAGAGTGCTACTTGAGTTAATTGTCAGATCTGCTGCTCCATTTAGCTATTTGTCATTTTTGCCATGACTAATGTGTGCATGATATGCCCATGAGCTCTACATATGTTTTGTTAAGGGTTTTGCCATCTTTCCAGAGGTGCAACCCATGTATTTTTGTGATGTGTGTGGTGACTAGCACAAGCTTGCTAAGTGAGGCATTTGTTAATGCTGATTTCAGGGACTTAGCAATTCCACTAAGTCCTTGATCTATTTTTCTCGTGATGCCATATGTTCATGTTGTTTCCTAGTGATCCGTACCTCTTTTGAGAATGATCAGTAAGGATGTTTTGTTAATCTTGTAGTGCTCTATCCATCCATGTCTTTGTTTGTAATTATGGAGCACCCTAGCTTGAGTCAATCGAGCTCTACTTTTATCATTTCATGAATCTGGGCAGATTGTCTACTTGTTAGCGATTTTGCCGAGGATATTGTAGTTGATCCGTGCATGCTATGTCATTGTTCTTGCCATGTCTAGCTTGCATTTTGTGTATTCTTGATGGGTGTATGCTTAGATTGCCATGACTTGCTCTGTAGTGAGTGCAGCGAGCTCGTAACCATGCCTACTTGATATCTGTTTTCAGCATGCTCCAGTTTTCACTAAGTCTGAGAACTGATTATATTTTTGCCATGTTCACATGCCTGCAATTGTATTTTCTGATCCCTTCTGGCTCAAGGTCACTAAGGGACTTTTGTTAAGCTCTTTGAGTAGCTCCATCCTATGCTTTACTTTGCCATGTCCAGGTCCTGTAGCATATAGTTTCATGCTCCGAAGTGTGCTACCCGATCTGAAATTTCCAGACAAGTGTTAATTTCACTAAGTCTGAAATCTGTTTACCATATGCATTTTGCCATGCTTGTTTGAACCTGTTAATGTATGAATCGGCCGTAGCTCACTGCTAGACTTTTGTTAAGCATCATGAATGGATTCCTGCCATGTATTTTGTTGCCACTTTTGAGTGTTGTAGCATGTTCATCTTGTTGCATTTAGTTGGCTACTTGCTATAAATCGCAGACCGGTGTCATATTTGAATTGCTTGCCATTTCCAAACCGTAACTCCGTTTCTGGTGATCTTTATATCGTTTTCAAGCGATTTCATCTCATCTTTCCAGTGGCACACTTGGTTTTCCAAGTTAAGGCCAGGTTCATGCATTCCTTGTCCAATCATGCATATGCATCACATACCGCATCCCGCGTATCATATCATGTTCATGTGTTGGTTGTTTACTATGTTGTGTGCTTCTTTTCCGGTGTTTGCTTCTTCGGGTTGGTTCCGTTAACGTCGTGTTGTGAGGACCCGTTCATCTACATTCCGTTTGGCTTCTTGATGGACTCGTTCTTCTTCCTTGCGGGATTTCATGCAAGATGATCATACCCTCGAAATCACTTCTATCTTTGCTTGTTAGATGCTCGCTCTTTTGCTATGCCTATGCTGCGATACCTACCACTTGCTTATCATACCACCCATATTGTTGAACCAAGCCTCCAACCCACCTTGTCCTAGCAAACCGTTGATTGGCTATGTTACCGCTTTGCTCAGCCCCTCTTATAGCGTTGTTAGTTGCAGGTGAAGATTGAAGTTTTGTTCCTTGTTGGAACATGGAGATGTTGTTCCTGGTTGGAACATGTTTACTTGTTGGGATATCACAATATATCTTATTTAATTAATGCATCTATATACTTGGTAAAGGGTGGAAGGCTCGGCCTTATGCCTGGTGTTTTGTTCCACTCTTGCCGCCCTAGTTTCCGTCATATCGGTGTTATGTTCTCGGATTTTGCGTTCCTTATGCGGTTGGGTAATAATGGGAATGTAACACCCCGGATGTAACTTTCCCAATTTGTACTCCAACTCTTGCCGTTTTGGCGTTAAGTTATTTTATTTTCTTGGGTTCGGGTCTTTGTCTCCGTGTGTTGTGATCATTGTCAAGCATCTCATATCATGTCATCATGTGCATTGCATTTGCATACGTGTTCGTCTCATGCATTCGAGCATTTTCCCCGTTGTCCGTTTTGCATTCCGGCGCTTCGTTCTCCTCCGGTGGTCATTTCTAGCTTTCTTTCGTGTGTGGGGATTAAACATTTCCGGATTGGACCGAGACTTGCCAAGAGGCCTTGGTTTACTACCGGTAGACCGCCTGTCAAGTTTCGTATCATTTTGACTTCGTTTGATACTCCAACGGTTAACCGAGGGACCGAAAAGGCCTCGTGTGTGTTGCAGCCCAACACCCCTCCAATTTGGCCCAAAACCCACCTAAACCTTCTCCATCATCTAGAGCGTTCGATCATGATCGCGTGGCCGAAAACCACACCTCATTTGGACTCTCCTAGCTCCTTCTACCTCTATTTAAAGTCCCCTCCCGAAATTCGCGGATCTTCCCCTTCCTCTAACCCTAAAAATCCACCGCGCCGCGCCGGACACGTCCGTGCCGGCCGGACACCGTCCGCCGCCCGCCCGCACCAGTGGCAGGCTGCCACGTGGCACCTTCGCCGCCAGCCGCCGCAGCGGC
>NC_041392.1:332014238-332016621 GCF_002162155.2 Triticum dicoccoides | reverse complement strand
CCCGCCTCCTCGCGGCCGAGGCTCGGCCGGACCGCGCCGCCATCGCCGGACCGCGCCGCCCCGCCGCCTCCGCGCCGGCCGCCGCGGCCCGCCTCGCCGCTGCCCTGCGTGGCTCCGGTCGCCGCCCCGCTCGCCTCGCTCGCCGGCCATCTCCACCACCATCTCCGGTCACCTCCCCGGTGAACTCCGGCGAGATTCCGGCCGGATCCGGATCGGGACCAGATCCACCGGTCCCCAATCCAAACGCCCTCGCCCGTCCCCGCACCGCTCCGTCCCGATCCGCGAGATCCACTTTTCCCGGGGTGTGATTTTCTTCTAAGTCCCAAAATTCCAGATCCAAGTGCTCATGTTCATAGTCTCGTAACTTTGAATCCGTAGCTCCGGTTCATGCATATAGCATATAAAAATGTTCATCTCGGAGAGTACATCATTTCATACCATTGCATCATTCTCATTTGACTTCATCTTGATGCCTGAAATGCTGTTAGAAGGAGGCTACTTGAGATAATTGTCAGATCTGCTACTCCATTTAGCTTTTTGTCATTTTTGCCATGATTATTGTGTGCATGATATGCCCTGATGCTCTACATATGTTTTGTTAAGGGTTTTGTCATATTTCCAGAGGTGCAACCCATGTATTTTTGTGATGTGTGTGGTGACTAGCACAAGCTTGCAAAGTGGTGCACTTGTTAATTCTGTTTTCAGGGACTTAGCATTTCCACTAAGTCCTTGATTTGCTTATCTCATGATGCCAAATGTTCATCTTGTTTTCGAGTGATCCGTGCCTCTTTTGAGGATGATCATTAAGGATGTTTTGTTAATATTGTAGTGCTCTATCCATCCATGTCTTTGTTTGCAATTATGGAGCACCCGAGCTTGAGTGAATCGAGCTCTACTTTTGCTACTTTGTGAATCTGGTCAGATTGTCAACTTGTTTGCAATTTTGCCGATGATGTTGTAGTTGATCCATGCATGCTATGCTTTTGTTCTTGCCATGTATAGCTTGAATTTTGTGTGTTATTGATGGATGTATACTTAGCTTTTCATGACTTGCTCTATATGAGTGCGTCGAGGTCGTAAACATGCCTACTTGAGATATGTTTCAGCATGCTCCAATTTTCACCAAGTCTGTTATCTAATTATGTTTTTGCTATGTTCACATGCTTGCAATTGTATTTTCTGATCCCTTTTGGCTCAAGGTCACTAAGGGACTTTTGTTAAGCTCTTTGAGTAGCTACATGCCATGCTTTACTTTGCCATGTTCAGTTCCTGTAGCATATAGTTTTGTTGCTCCGAAGAGTGCCACCTGATCTGAAATTCCAGACAAGTGTTAATTTCACTAAGTCTGAGATCTGTTTGTCATATGCATTTTTGCCATGCTTGTTTGAACCTGTTAATGGATGAATTGGCCGTAGCTCAGTGCTAGACTTTTGTTAAGAATCTTGTCTGCCTCCCTGTCATGTATTTTGTTGTCATGTTTGGGTGCTGTAGCATGTTCATCTAATTGCATTTAGATGGCTACTTGCTGTAAATCGCAGACCGGTGTCATATTTGAATCGCTTGCCATTTCCAAACCGTAACTCCGAATCCGGTGTTCTTTATATTGTTTTCAAGCGATTTCATCTCATCTTTCCAGTGGCACACTTGGATTTCCAAGTTGAGGCCAGGTTCATGCATTTCTTGTCTTATCTTGCATTTGCATCCCGCATCGCATCCCACATAGCATATCATCTTTGCATCATCTTGTTTGATCCTTGCACGTGGTTGATTGTTCCCTTGTTGCTTGTTTGTCTTGTTTGGGTAGAGCCGGGAGACGAGTTCTCTAACGAGGAGCCCGTTGAGTTTGCTTTCGAGGATCCAGTCAACTCTGACAACTGTGCAGGCAAGATGATCATACCCTCGAAATCACTACTATCTTTGCTATGCTAGTTTCCTCGCTCTTTTGCTATGTCGTTGCTACGATGCCTACCACTTGCTTTCAAGCCTCCCAAATTGCCATGTCAAACCTCTAACCCACCATGTCCTAGCAAACCGTTGATTGGCTATGTTACCGCTTTGCTCAACCCCTCTTATAGCGTTGCTAGTTGCAGGTGAAGATTGGAGGCCGTTCCTTGTTGGAACATTTATTTACTTGTTGGGATATCATTATATTGCCATGTTATCTTAATGCATCTATATACTTGGTAAAGGGTGGAAGGCTCGGCCTCTCGCCTAGTGTTTTGTTCCACTCTTGCCGCCCTAGTTTCTGTCATGTCGGTGTTATGTTCCCGGATTTTGCGTTCCTTACGCGGTTGGGTTATAATGGGAACCCCTTGATAGTTTGCCTTGATTAAAGCTTTTCCAGCAATGCCCAAACTTGGTTTTACCATTTGCCACCTAGCCT
>NC_041392.1:332006632-332013903 GCF_002162155.2 Triticum dicoccoides | reverse complement strand
CCGGCCAGTGCTCCTCTGAGTGTTGGTCCCACCGAGTGATGTCCGGGGCTACCAGGGGCAACTCTGCGCTGGCCTACCCGATGTCTGGCTCATCTGAGTGTGCCCTGAGAATGAGATATGTGCAGCTCCTATCGGTATTTGTCGGCACATTCGGGCGGTGTTGCTGGTTTTGTTTTAACCTGGTCGAAGTGTCTTGAAGAACCGAGATACCGAGTCTGATCGGAACGTCTTGGGAGGAGGTCTATTCCTTCATTGACTGTGAGAGCTTGTCATGGGCTAAGTTGGGACTCCCCTGCAGGGATTTGAATTTTCGAAAGCCGTGCCTGTGGTTATGGGCAGATGGGAATTTGTTAATGTCCGGTTGTAGATAACTTGAACCTTAAGTTAATTAAAATGAATCAACTGAGTGTGTTACCGTGATGGCCTCTTCTCGGCGGAGTCCGGGAAGTGGACACGGTGTTGGAGTAATGCTTGCGCAGGTTGTTCTCTAGTTTCTCGCTCGCGCTTTGCCTCCTCTTCTCGCTCTCTTTTGCGAATAAGTTAGCCACCATAATTGCTAGTCGCTTGCTGCAGCTCCACATATATTTACCTTGCCATACCTATAAGCTTAAATAGTCTTGATCGCGAGGGTGCGAGACTGCTGAGTCCCTGTGGCTCACAGATTACTATTACACCAGATGCAGGGCCTGATGATTCCGCTCCAGGAGACGCGCTTGAGCTCAAGTGGGAGTTCGATGAGGACTCTCAACGTTACTATGTTTCCTTTCCTGACGATCAGTAGTGTTGCCCAGTTGGGGGTGATCGGGACCGTGTGGCATGTTGGGTTCTCTTTTATTTTGGCGCCGTAGTCGGGCCATGAGTGTTTGGATGATGTAATGTTATTTATGTACTTGATTGACGTGGCGAGTGTAAGCCAACTATGTTATCTTCCCTTTTATTATCTATATTACATGGGATGTTGTGAAGATTGCCTAACTTGCGACATATGCCTTCAATGCGATTATGCCTCTAAGTCGTGCCTCGACACGTGGGAGATATAGTCGCATCGAGGGTGTTACAAGTTGGTATGAGAGCCTTCCCCGACCTTAGGAGCCCCATTGCTTGATCGTTTTTAGCGGCTGAGTTGTGTCTAGAAAAATGTTTTGAGTCATTTAGGAATTATATATCGGAGAGTTTAGGAATTCTTTTTACTTCCCAGTCTCCTCATCGCTCTGGTAAGGCATCGAGGGTGACGTAGAGTTTTGACTCTTCTCTTCTCAAATTTCACAAAAAAAAATTTAGATTCACGCGGGTATCTTGGAATCGTTCCGATGGTTTGATGATAAGAACATTGTCTTGGTGCCTCCTGTCAGGGGTTTTGTGGAAGTGTCCCAGGGAGTTGATCTCTGAGGTGTTGTCGTCATAATTTTATCGTTGTAGTTCTGGAATACCTGAGTTTAGTACACCGACATCGAAAATCTCTTTTATGCAGTTCGTTGGTGAGATAACCTCGACACCACCCAGTACTGGGGTGGGAGTTCGGGAGTATCGCCATAACTTGTATAACAGATGCTTTTCGAAGGTTGAGGTAGATGGTTTCCGAAGGTTTCTTGGTTATGTGTTGAAGGATGGATACAGCTGGATGTAGGATTTGCTAGATTTGGGTGAGATATTATGCTTCCCCTGTATCCCCAACACCTGATTGCATAACCACAAAGGTTCGGGAGTTTCATAGGTGGGAATTCTAGTAGCTCTAGTTTCTTCTTCCACGGATATTGGTTTGAGATTGGGATTTCTTACCGATTATTCGTTCTTGATCCGTACCTTGTTGATTTATTTCTCTACCTTAATTCTACGTGGCTTCTCAACTTATGGATATGTGACCATTTCAAGAGGAATGCATTCGTTCATTTTGTTCGGATGTGAAGACTATATGTTGCAATTTTCATTCCATTGGATTCATCTTCAATATTTGTCTATCAATGTGCTAATGGATGTCAACCTCTTCAGGATGGCTCCTCCAACACGCACGACTCCGAATCCTAATCCGCCACCACCTCCACCTCCTCCGGAGGCATGGCAAGCTGTGATGGCCGCAACCAATGCAAACACACAGTTGATCATGCAAATTCTCCAAGAGCGCAATCAAGGCAACCAAGGGAACCAAGGCAACAATCAGAATCACTTTGCTACACTCAACCAGTTCCTTGCTAATGGGCTAAAGACTTTCAGCAATTGTGTTGAGGCAACCGATGCTGACGATTGGTTTGTGGATCTGTGCAAGCATTTCGAGTGCAGTAACGTCAGGCCTGAGGACTTTGTCAAGTTCGCTTCCTTCCAACTCAAAGATCAAGCTGCAGAATGGTTCCAGCAGTACAAGGATTCCAGAGGTGGACGTGTTATCACTTGGGATGATTTTTGTCGAGATTTCCGAGCTCATCATATTCCTCAGAGCGTGGTTGAAAGAAAGCGTGAGGAATTCCGCAACCTGAAGCAAGGCTCTTTGTCTGTCTATGACTACAACAAGTTGTTCCAGAAGCTCGCCCGCTTTGCCAAGCAGGACGTCCCTGATGAGAAGAGCATGATATATCAGTTCAGGGGTGGTCTCAGAGAAGAAATCCAGCTCGCTCTCGTTCTCTTTGAGCCCTTGAGATACGATGAGTTCTACAACATGGCATTGAAGCAAGAGGCTGCTCAGTTGAGGTGTGATGCTTCTAAGAAGCAAGTCAGAGATGTTACTCCTTCTTCCTCTACTCAAGTGGCCAAGCAGCAGAAGTTTTGGCTTCCTCCTCCTCCGTTCCATCAGCCGTATCAGCAGAAGAGCAAAGGTGGCAGTGGATCTTCCCACCCACCCAACCCTGGCTTTCAGAAAAAGACTTCGTCTCAAGCTCCAAGATCGAGTGCTCCGTATCACCGTCCGCTTTCAGAGGTCACGTGCAACAAGTGCCAACAGAAGGGTCACTATGCCAACAAGTGTTTCAACCAGAGGCGTCTTCCTCCTCCTCCTCCTGTCAGATCGGCAAGTATAGCTGTGGTCAAGCATAACCCCAAGTCTGCCAAGGTCAACTTGATGAATGCAGCTCAGGCAGAGGACTCGTCAGATGTCATCAGGGGTAACCTTCCTGTTAATGATATTCCTGCAAAAGTTCTTTTTGACACGGGTGCATCGCATTGTTTCATCTCAAGACCATTTGTTTCTAAGCATGAGTTGCCTTTGCAAGATTTGCCTAGACAGTTATCTGTTGTTTCTCTGGGTAAATTCATGAATGCTAGCGCTTTTGCTCCGGATGTTACTATCACGTTGGGCGATTACAAGTTTCTCTCTTCTCCGGTGGTTCTTGGTAATTCGGATATTGATCTTATTCTCGGAATGGATTGGCTTTCTAAGCACAAGGCTCAGCTTGATTGTGCAGCAAGGCAGATTCAATTGACTCATTCGTCTGAGGATGTAATTGTCTTTGCCGCTCATGATGGTACCACCCGTCTATTTTCTCTCAATGAGAAGGGTGAATTGGATGCCATCTCGCAAATTCCAGTCGTTTGTGAATATCAAGACGTCTTTCCAGAAGAGCTTCCAGGAATGCCTCCGCACCGGCCAGTTGAATTCGTTATTGATCTTGAGCCTGGCACGGAACCTGTGTGCAAGCGTCCTTACAAGCTCGGACCTGAAGAGTTGAAGGAGCTGAAGAAGCAACTCGATATTCAAGAGAAAATGGGTCTCATCCGGCCTAGTTCTTCTCCGTGGGGTTGTGGTGTTCTTTTTGTGAAAAAGAAGGATGGAACGGACCGACTTTGTGTTGATTACCGTCCATTGAACAAGAAGACCATCAAGAACAAATACCCACTTCCCAACATCAACGAGCTATTCGAACAACTTAAATGTGCCCAAGTATTCTCCAAGCTTGATCTCCATATGGGTTATCGTCATATTCGAATCCGGGAGCAAGATATTCCCAAGACGGCTTTCAGGACAAGCTATGGTTCATATGAATACAGTGTCATGTCTTTTGGCCTCGTCAACGCTCCTCCGACGTTCTCTCGCATGATGAACTTCATCTTCAACACCTACACCAATGACTTCGTTTTGGTCTATCTCGACGACATTCTGGTTTTCTCGAAGAACAAGGAAGATCATGCCAAGCACTTGCTTTGGGTACTTGATAAGCTCAGGGAACATCAGTTCTACGCCAAGTTCTCCAAGTGTGAATTTTGGCTCGATGAGGTTCTTTATCTTGGTCATATCATCTCTGCCAAGGGCATTGCCGTGAATCCTGAGAAGGTGTCTGCAATTGTGAATTGGGAACCTCCTCAGAACGTGAAGCAACTCCGTAGCTTCCTCGGTCTCGCAAGCTATTGCCGAAGATTCGTTGAAAACTTTTCTAAGATCGCGAAGCCTCTCTCTAATCTTCTCCAGAAGCACGTCAAGTACGTTTGGTCTCCGGAGTGTGACATTGCTTTCAACACTTTGAAAGAGAAATTGATCACTGCTCCAGTTCTGACTCCGCCTGATGAATCCAAGCCGTACGAGGTCTTTTGTGATGCCTCTCTCCAAGGTCTTGGCGCAGTATTGATGCAAGAGAAGCAAGTTGTTGCTTATACCTCTCGCCAGTTGAAGCCTAATGAGAAGAACTACCCCACTCATGATCTCGAGTTGGCGGCAGTTGTGCATGCTCTTTTGACTTGGAGACATCTTCTATTGGGAAGAAAAGTGGACATTTTCACTGATCACAAGAGTCTCAAGTACATCTTCACTTAGCCTAATCTCAACCTCAGGAAAACTCGATGGGTCGAAATGATTCAAGAGTATAATCCGAGTATCGAGTATACTCCAGGCAAGGCCAATGTGATTGCTGACGCATTGAGCAGGAAAGCTTACTGCAATAGTCTTGTTCTCAAGCCTTATCAACCTGAGCTTTGTGAAGCTTTCCGCAAACTTAATCTGCAAGTTGTTCCTCAAGGTTTCCTCGCCAACCTTCAGGTCTCTCCTACCTTAGAAGACCAGATTCGCCAAGCCCAGCTTCTTGATGCTATGGTGAAAAAGGTGAAGATTGGGATTGCCAAGAATCAACCCAAGTACAAGTGCTACCGCCTTGATGACAAGGATACTCTCTTCTTAGAGGATCGTATTGTTGTACCCAAAGGTGACCTCCGTAAAGTGATCATGAACGAGGCTCACAATTCTCTCCTCTCCATCCACCCTGGGAGCACGAAGATGTATCAGGACCTCAAGCAGGCTTATTGGTGGACTCGAATTAAGCGCGAGATTGCTCAATTCGTGAATGAATGTGATGTCTGCAGAACAGTGAAGGCAGAACACCAAAGGCCAGCAGGTCTCCTCCAACCTCTTGCCATTCCAGAATGGATGTTTGACCACATTGAGATGGACTTCGTGACTGGGTTTCCAAAGTCCAAGCGTGGCAATGATGCTATATTGATTGTCATCGACAAACTCACCAAAGTGGCTCATTTTGTGCCTATCAAAGAGTCAATCACTGCAGCTCAATTGGCAGAACTCTATACCTCTCGGATTGTCTCTCTGCATGGTATTCCACAAGTGATCTCTTCAGACCGTGGCAGCATCTTTACCTCAAAGTTTTGGGATTCTTTTCAGAAGGCCATGGGCACCAACATCCGATTCAGCACAACATTCCATCCTCAAACTAGCGGTCAAGTCGAGCGTGTCAACCAGATTCTTGAAGATATGCTCAGGGCTTGTGTGATCTCCTTCAGCATGAAGTGGGATGATTGTCTTCCTTATGCTGAATTCTCCTACAACAACAGTTTTCAAGCAAGTTCGGGCAATGCCCCATTTGAAATTCTGTATGGCAGGAAGTGTCGTACCCCTCTCAACTGGTCCGAAACCGGTGAACGCCAGCTTTTGGGTAATGACTTAATCACAGAGGCAGAAGAAATGTGCAAAGTCATTCGTGATAACCTCAAAGCAGCCCAATCCCGCCAGAAGTGCTACTATGATAGTAAGCACCGTGATTTGGCTTTCGAGATCGGAGATCATGTTTACCTTCGCGTCTCTCCTATGAAAGGTACTCGTCGCTTCGGTATCAAAGGGAAGCTTGCCCCTAGATTTGTGGGACCTTTCAAGATCGTCAGAAAGAGAGGCGACCTCGCCTATCAACTCGAGCTTCCTTCAAACTTTGCAAATGTTCATGACGTGTTCCATGTCTCTCACCTTCGAAAGTGCTTCAAGACTCCTGACCGCACCATCAACTTCGAGGAGATTGAGCTCCAAGAAGATCTCTCTTATAGTGAGCACCCAGTTGCTATTCTTGAAGAGACTGAACGCAAGACTCGCAATAAGTCAATAAAATTCCTCAAAGTCAAGTGGTCACACCATTCCGACCGTGAAGCTACCTGGGAACACGAGGATCACCTCTGTTCTAAGTACCCGGCGTTCTTTCAGTCCTAGATCTCGGGACAAGATCCTTTCATAGTGGTGGAGTGTTGTAACACCCCGGATGTAACTTCCCCAATTTGTACTCCAACTCTTGCCGTTTCGGCGTTAAGTTATTTTATTTTCTCGGGTTCGGGTCTTTGTCTCCATGTGTTGTGATCGTTGTCATGCATCTCATATCATGTCATCATGTGCATTGCATTTGCATACGTGTTCGTCTCATGCATTCGAGCATTTTCCCCGTTGTTCGTTTTGCATTCCGGCGCTTCGTTCTCCTCTGGTGGTAATTTCTAGCTTTCTTTCGTGTGTGGGGATTAAACATTTCCGGATTGGACCGAGACTTGCCAAGCGGCCTTGGTTTACTACCGGTAGACTGCCTATCAAGTTTCGTATCATTTGGACTTCGTTTGATACTCCAACGGTTAACCGAGGAACCAAAAAGGCCTCGTGTGTGTTGCAGCCCAACACCCCTCCAATTTGGCCCAAAACCCACCTAAACCTGCTCCATCATCTAGAGCGTTCGATCACGATCGCGTGGCCGAAAACCGCACCTCATTTGGACTCTCCTAGCTCCCTCTACCTCTATTTAAAGTCCCCTCCCTAAATTCGCGGATCTTCCCCTTCCTCTAACCCTAAAAATCCACCGTGCCGCGCCGGACACGTCCGTGCCGGCCGGACACCGTCTGCCGCCCGCCCGCACCAGTGGCAGGCTGCCACGTGGCACCTCCGCCGCCCGCCGCCGCCGCGGCCCGGGAGCCCAGAGCCGGCCCCCGCGGCCCGCTCCCTCGCCCCGCCTCCTCGCGCCCGAGGCTGGGCCGGACCGCGCCGCCCCACCGCCCGGTCATCGCCGCCCCGCCGCCTCCGCGCCGGCCGCCGCGGCCCG
>NC_041392.1:331997515-332006256 GCF_002162155.2 Triticum dicoccoides | reverse complement strand
GTGCTCGCCGCGCCACCGCCCTGCGTGGCTCCGGTCGCCGCCCCGCTCGCCTCGCTCGTCGGCCGTCTCCACCACCATCTCCGGTCACCTCCCCGGTGAACTCCGGCGAGATTCCGGCCGGATCCGGATCGGGACCAGATCCACCGGTCCCCGATCCAAACGCCCTCGCCCGTCCCCGCACCGCTCCGTCCCGATCCGCGAGATCCACTATTCCCGAGGTGTGATTTTCTTCTAAGTCCCGAATTCCAGATCAAAGTGCTCATGTTCATAGTCTACTTTGCATCCGTAGCTCCGATTCATGCATATAGCATTTCAAAATGTTCATCTCAGAGAGTACATCATTTCATACCATTGCACCATTCTCATTTGAGTTCATCTTGATGCCCTAAATGCTGTTAGAAGGAGGCTACTTGAGATAATTGTCAGATCTCCTACTCCATTTAGCTTTTTGTCATTTTTGCCATGATTAATGTGTGCAGTATATGCCTTGATGCTCTATATATGTTTTGTTAAGGGTTTTGTCATCTTTCCAGAGGTGCAACCCATGTCTTTTTGTGATGTGTGTGGTGACTAGCACAAGCTTGCATAGTGGTGCACTTGTTAATTCTGTTTTCAGGGATTTAGCATTTCCACTAAGTCCTTGATCTGCTTATCTCATGATGCCATATGTTCATGTTGTTTCCGAGTGATCCGTGCCTCTTTTGAGGATGATCAGTAAGGATGTTTTGTTAATATTGTAGTGCTATATCCATCCATGTCTTTGTTTGCAATTATGGAGCACCCTAGCTTGAGTCAATCGAGCTCTACTTTTGCTACTTTGTGAATCTGGGCAGATTGTCAACTTGTTTGCAATTTTGCTGATGATGTTGTAGTTGATCCGTGCATGCTATGCTTTTGTTCACATGCTTGCAATTGTATTTTCTGATCCCTTTTGGCTCAAGGTCACTAATGGACTTTTGTTAAGCTATTTGAGTAGCTACATGCCATGCTTTACTTTTCCATGTTCAGTTCCTATAGCATATAGTTTTGTTGCTCCGAAGAGTGCCACCTGATCTGAAATTCCAGACAAGTGTTAGTTTCACTAAGTGTGAGATCTGTTTGTCATATGAATTTTTTCCATGCTTGTTTGAACCTGTTAATGGATGAATTGGCCGTAGCTCAGTGCTAGACTTTTGTTAAGCATCTTGTATGCCTCCCTGTCATGTATTTTGTTGTCATGTTTGGGTGCTGTAGCATGTTCATCTCATTGCATTTAGATGGCTACTTGCTGTAAATCAAAGACCGGTGTCATATTTGAATTGCTTGCCATTTCCAAACCGTAACTCCGATTCCGGTGTTCTTTATATCGTTTTCAAGCGATTTCATATCATCTTTCCAGTGGCACACTTGGATTTCCAAGTTGAGGCCAGGTTCATGCATTTCTTGTCTTATCTTGCATTTGCATCCCACATCGCATCCCGCATAGCATATCATCTTTGCATCATCTTGTTTGATCCTTGCACGTGGTTGATTGTGCCCTTGTTGCTTGTTTGTCTTGTTTGGGTAGAGCCGGGAGACGAGTTCTCTAACAAGGAGCCCGTTGAGTTTGCTTTCGAGGATCCAGTCAACTCTGACAACTGTGCAGGCAAGATGATCATACCCTCGAAATCACTACTATCTTTGCTATGCTAGTTTGCTCGCTCTTTTGCTATGCCATTGCTATGATTCCTACCACTTGCTTTCAAGCCTCCCAAATTGCCATGTCAAATCTCTAACCCACCATGTCCTAGCAAACCATTGATTGGCTATGTTACCGCTTTGCTCAGCCCCTCTTATAGCGTTGCTAGTTGCAGGTGAAGATTGGAGGCCGTTCCTTGTTGGAACATTTATTTACTTGTTGGGATATCATTATATTGCCATGTTATATTAATGCATCTATATACTTGGTAAAGGGTGGAAGGCTCGGCCTCTCGCCTAGTGTTTTGTTCCACTCTTGCCGCCCTAGTTTCCGTCATATCGGTGTTATGTTCCCGGATTTTGCGTTCCTTACGCGATCGGGTTATAATGGGAACCCCTTGATAGTTCGCCTTGATTAAAGCTTTTCCAGCAATGCCCAACCTTTGTTTTACCATTTTCCACCTTGCCTCTTTTCCCTTGGGTTTCCGGAGCCCGAGGGTCATGTTATTTTAACCCCCCCCCCCCGGGCCAGTGCTCCTCTGAGTGTTGGTCCCCCCGAGCGATGTCCGGGGCTACCAGGGGCAACTCTGGCCTGGCCTACCCGACGTCTGGCTCATCTGAGTGTGCCCTGAGAATGAGATATGTGCAGCTCCTATCGGGATTTGTCGGCACATTCGGGCGGTGTTGCTGGTTTTGTTTTAACCTAGTCGAAGTGTCTTGAAGAACCAAGATACCGAGTCTGATCGGAACGTCTTGGGAGGAGGTCTATTCCTTCGTTGACCATGACAGCTTATCATGGGCTAAGTTGGGACTCCCCTGCAGGGATTTGAACTTTCGAAAGTCGTGCCCGCGGTTATGCGCAGATGGGAACTTGTTAATGTCCGGTTGTAGATAACTTGAACATTAACTTAATTAAAATGAATCAACTGAGTGTGTTACCATGATGGCCTCTTCTCAGCGGACTCCGGGAAGTGGACACGGTGTTGGAGTAATGCTTGCACAGGTTGTTCTCTAGTTTCTCGCTCGCGCTTTGCCTCCTCTTCTAGCTCTCTTTTGCGAATAAGTTAGCCACCATAATTGCTTGTCGCTTGCTGCAGCTCCACATATATTTACCTTGCCATACCTATAAGCTTAAATAGTCTTGATCGCGAGGGTGCGAGATTGCTAAGTCCCTATGGCTCACAGATTACTATTACACCAGATGCAGGGCCTGATGATTCCGCTCCAGGAGACGCGCTTGAGCTCAGGTGGGAGTTCGTCGAGGACTCTCAACGTTACTATGTTTCCTTTCCTGACGATCAGTAGTGTTGCCCAGTTGGGGGTGATCGGGACCGTGTCGCGTGTTGGGTTCTCTTTTATTTTGGCGCCGTAGTCGGGCCATGAGTGTTTGGATGATGTAATCTTATTTATGTACTTGATTGACGTGGTGAGTGTAAGCCAACTATGTTATCTTCCCTTTTATTATCTATATTACATGGGATGTTTGAAGATTGCCTAACTTGCGACATATGCCTTCAATGCGATTATGCCTCTAAGTCGTGCCTCGACACGTGGGAGATATAGTCGCATCGAGGGTGTTACAGGGAACCCCTTGACAGTTCGCCTTAAGTAAAGCTCTTCCAGCAATGCCCAACGTTGGTTTTACCATTTGCCACCTAGCCTTTTTCTTTTCCCTTGGGAGTCGCGCTCCTGAGGGTCATCATTATTTTACCCCCCCCGGGCCAGTGCTCCCCTGAGTGTTGGTCCAACTGAGCGATGTCCGGGGCTACCAGGGGCAACTCTGGGCTGGCCTACCCGATGTCTGGCTCATCTGAATGTGCCCTGAGAAAGAGATATGTGCAGCTCCCATCGGGGTTTGTCGGCACATTCGGGCGGTGTTGCTGGTTTAGTTTTACCCTGTCGAAATGTCTTGTAGAACCGGGATACTGAGTCTGATCGGAATGTCTCGGGAGGAGGTCTATTCCTTCGTTTGACCGTGAGAGCTTGTGATGGGCTAAGTTGGGACTCCCCTGCAGGGATTTGAACTTTCGAAAGCTGTGCCCGCGGTTATGGGCAGATGGGAATTTGTTAATGTACGGTTGTAGATAACTTGAAACTTAACTTAATTAAAATGAGTCAACTGCGTGTGTAACCGTGATGGTCTCTTTCCGGCGGAGTCCGGGAAGCGAACACGGTGTTGGAGTTATGTTTGACGTAGGTTGTTCTAGGATCACTTCTTGATCATAGTTTATCGATCGTGCTTTGCCTTCTCTTCTCGCTCTCTTTTGCGTATGTTAGCCACCATATATGCTAGTCGCTTGCTGCAGCTCCACCTCATACCTTTTACCTTACCCATAAGCTTAAATAGTCTTGATCGCGAGGGTGCGAGATTGCTGAGTCCCTGTGGCTCACAGATACCTCCAAAACCAGCTTGCAGGTGCCGTTGAACCGTGCAGATGACGCAACCAAGCTCAGGAGGAGCTCGATGTAGATCTTGTCCTTTGTGTTATCCCGTTTCCAGTTGATCAGTAGTGGAGCCCAGTTGGGGTCGATCGGGGACCTTGTCGCATTTGGGGTTCTTCTTTTATTTTGGTTCCGTAGTCGGACCTTGATTGTATCTGGTTGATGTAATGCCTTATTCATGTAATTGTGTGAAGTGGCGATTGTAAGCCAACTATGTATCTTTTCCCTTATTGTATTACATGGGTTGTGTGAAGATTACCTCACTTGCGACATTGCTTTCAATGCGGTTATGCCTCTAAGTCGTGCTTCGACACGTGGGAGATATAGCCGCATCGAGGGCGTTACAAGTTGGTATCAGAGCCTTCCCCGACCTTAGGAGCCCCCATTGCTTGATCGTTTTTAGCAGCCGAGTTTGAGTCTAGAAAATGTTTTGAGTCATTTAGGAATTACATATCGGAGAGTTTAGGAATTCTTTTTACTCCCCAGTCTCTTCATCGCTCTGGTGAGGCATCCTGACATAGAGTTTTGACTCTTCTCTCTCAAATTTCACTAAAAAAATTTAGGATCACACGGGTATCTTGGAATCGTTCCGATGGTTTTATGACGAGAACATTGTCTTGGTGCCTCCTGTCAGGGGTTTTGTGGAAATGTCCCGGGGAGTTGAGCTCTGAGGTGTTGTCGTCACAATTTTATCGTTGCAGTTCTGGAATACCTAAGTTTAGTTTCGCCGACATCGAAAATCTCTTTTATGCGGTTGTTGGTGAGATAACCTCGACGCCACCCAGTACTGGGGCCGGAGTTCGGGAGTATCGCCATAACTTATATAACAGATGCTTTTCGAAGGTTGAGGTAGACGATTTCCGAAGGTTTCTTGGTTATGTGTTGAAGGATGGATACAGCTGGATGTAGGATTTGCTAGATTTGGGTGAGATATTATGCTTCCCCTGTATCCCCAACACCTGATTGCATAACCGGAAAGGTTCGGGAGTTTCATAGGTGGGAATCAAGTAGCTCTTAGGATATCTTTCCGACAGATGTATGATATGAAATTGGGGTTCGACGTCTAGTGGTCCACCTATTCACGGTCGGTTTTATAGTGGTCTCGTTGTGTCTTAAAGAGTCCTTGGCTATGCCGACTCGGGGACGCTTCGTATGTCATGTGCACTGCCTTGTACATGATGGTGTTGTACGATCGAGCCCGTGTAGGCCCCACCACGAAAACTTCGGACGAAATCTCTATCATATGTTTGTTCCGGCTTATTCTACAAGCCAATCCTTGGTTTTGTTTTCAGTTGTGGTATTCAAGTTGCTTCAATGTCAAATGTTGATTCCATTCCTTTCCTAAGTGGTGTTCTCACATTTCTATGTGAATGCAAATCCTTATTGACAATCGAGATTGTCATGTTAATTCTTTTTCAACCGGCGTGTTTTCTCTTCAAGTGGATCCGATCATTTCAACATCCGCAAGATCAATTATCAGTTCTTATCAACGGTGCTCATTTTATCTGTCCCAAGCTGCCTTTGTTTTCCCGCCCACCCACCCTTGTTTTCTTCGAAGACTCAGATTTCTTAATCAAGTATCATCTCAGTGATGAGAAGTATCTCCATTCTTTTCCGTTAATATTCTTATCCGGTGATTCTCATGAAGATTCTAATGGAGCGTCAAGCTCACCATTCTTGTTCTTTTATTCTCCGGTGGAACCAATTCAAGCTTTGTTGATCATATCCTTTCCTCGTTTCTAATACCATCTCATAACGGTGCACCTCTTAATCATTCACATCCCGCTATACATTTGTTTCGGAGTGCTCAAGACATCTTGAAGATTCGTGTTTCCACTCTGCTTTCGTTTAAACTCTTTCGAGGTTGTTATCTCATTCAAGTCATTTAATTCAACCGGTGCAACCTCTCTTTCAAATCATTCAAGGGTGTTTCTTTTGAGTGGGCCCTAACCCACGGGTCTTTTCCCAGGATCTTACCTGACTCTTCTTATTTTCCCGGAGCTATCCTAAAATTTCTTTTCGAAGTTTGGCGTAAGAATGATTTATCATCAGTCAAATGTCTTTGTCCAAGATCTTTCAAATTCTTTTCATAATTGGTTCAACTTTTCTATTCTTCTTTATTCCGGAGTGTCTCAACAATTCACGGTGGTGTTACTCATCGTCTTTTCCAATTTTTGAAGACCAAAGAAGAGTTTCTCCTCAATCCTATCCGTTCTCTCAAAGATTCATGATGCTAGCCTTAGGCATCCTCTCATAATTATTTTCGATCTTGAAAAATTCTTTTCACCCATTCGAAGCAATTCAAGAGTCTTCTCAGTTTGATTATCCGGAGTCCATCAATTCATGTTTATTCGTTCTCAGCTTTTAGTTGCCATTCTCCAATCTTACCGGTGCATCGTTCAAGTGATCTCTAATTAGTTCGTGAACTATTCGTCTTCTTGTATCTAAATTCTCTCAAGTATCTTCGTTCATTTCATAATTCTTCCCGGTGTTTCTTTATCTTTACTTCGTTCATTTCCAATTCTTACGGTGGTTCATTCAAGATTCTCTTCTTTCGTTTATCATATCAATTTATTTGTTATTTCAATCCTACCGGTGGTGCATTGAAGACCTTCCCAAGTTTGCGCTATATCTATCTTAATCCTTTCAACGAGAATAAGTAGTATGCCAAATTCGTTGGTTGTCATCAATTTATTCTTGATTCACCCAAATGTTTAATTTCCTATTCCAGAGGCTCATCAAATTCTTGATTTCTTTTGTTCATCTTTCTTTTCCCGGAGTTACAAGTTCTCTCAATTATTTCACCATGGAGATTCATCTAAATCATTACAAGGTTTTACCTTGTGTTTTCAACTTCTCTTTCTTTTCGTTACCTTTTGGTTACCAGAGTTCTCATGAAGGTTCTACATGATGGTTCATCAAGGATTTATATTCCTTCTCGAAGTGTTCATCGAGATTATTTTCAGAGGAGATCAAGTTTTCTTCATTTTGCATTCCAAAGTGCAATTCTTTCTACCGTATCATTTCAGGTGGTTTTATGTCATTCTCGATAATTTGAGTTCATGTTTCATGATTCACATGTTGTTAAAAATGAGGTACTTTAAATCCATCAATCTCGTCATTGAAGTTATCTTGGGTTATATTTCACCTAAAGCCTTCCCTAAGGATTGTTTCTATCTATGGTGTTTATAAATGACCCAAGTTATTCATCTATCCTCCCGGTGAAATAAGTTTCTCATCTCCTTGTTGTTATCAATCCAATCTATCGTTTTCCGTTAGTGGCAGATTTTCACCTCTTGGCTTTGAGATGTTTTCCATAAGCCCACTTCAAGCCTATCTTTTCGTTGTTGGGTTTCCAACAACTCCCTTCGACCCTTCTCCTATAGATGCCTTTTCAAGCTCTTTTGTGGCAGAAGTTGGCATTTTCTTCTCCATTCTTCTATTTCAATTAGCTATCTTCTATTCTTTTGTTTCAGAGGTATTGTGATGTTGCTCTTCTCAACCCATCATCTCGTTTGTCTAAGATCATGCTCTTTTCATGATTGTCCATTTAACCGGAGTGTCGTGTCCTCTGCTCAAGCTCTTTTCTTCCTATCTAGTCTTTCATCTCTTTTCAACCAGAGTGCTGTCAGAATTCGTTCTTCCTTGTTTCTTTTTCTAACGGAGTGTTTTCAACTTCATTCATCTTCGTTGTATTCTTTTCTCGTATGGCTTAACCTTTGCAAGGTTCTTTGGTTTCACTCATTCGTCAATGAAGCAACTTAGTTTTACCTCTCCTCTCTTCTCTTCCGTTGTCCCTCCGGTGCCATTCTAGATCTCGGGACGAGATCCTCTCGTAGTGGTGGAGTGTTGTACCGCCCCGAGACCGATGTGCCAGGTGTCCTCGAGTTATTCGCTGTTGTTGCCTTGTCATTGCTTGCGTGTCATGCATTGCATATCATGTCATCATGTGCATTTCATTTGCATTCGTGTTCGTCTCATGCATCCGAGCATTTTCCCCATTGTCCGTTTTGCATTCCGGCGTTCCGTTCTCCTCCGGTGGGCATTTCAATATTCTTCTCGTGTGTGGAGATTAAATATTTCCGGATTGGACCGAGACTTGCCAAGCGGCCTTGGGTTACTACCGGTAGACCGCCTGTCAAGTTTCGTGCCATTTGGACTGGGTTTGATACTCCAATGGTTAACCGAGGGACCGAAAAGGCCTCGTGTGTGTTGCAGCCCAACACCCCTCCATTTTGGCCCAAAACCCACCTAAACCTCCTCCATCGTCTAGAGCGTTCCATCACGATCGCGTGGCCGAGAACCGCACGTCATTTGGACTCTTCTAGCTCCCTCTACCTATAAATATGTCCCTCCCCCTGAAATTCGCGGTCTAACCCTAGTCTCCTTCCTCCACCGCGCATCCGGACGCGTCCGCGCCGCGTCGGACTATGTCCAGCCGCCGCTGCCACCTCGCTCCGACCAATCGGGCCTCGCCACATCAGCCGGCCGCCGCCCTCCTCCAAACGCGCGCCGCCACCTGGCCCACCAGCTCCCCTCCCACCGCGCCAGGCCCGCGGACCCGGATCTGGCCCTCCGGGCCCAAGCCGCGCCGCCGCCCTTCTCGCTCGAGGCCGCGCCTCCCTCGCCGCGCCGCCCGCGCC
>NC_041392.1:331994870-331997080 GCF_002162155.2 Triticum dicoccoides | reverse complement strand
CGGCGCCTGCCGCCCTCGCCGCTCCGGCGACCCGCGCCGGTCAGAACCCACTCCGGCAGCCCCTTCTCCATTTCTGATGAAGGCCAAGCTGCTACAGTACCGCCGGATCCGATCCAGATCTGGATCTGAAAATATCTCAGGGTTGACTTTCTACTCCCGAAACCCTAATAATATGCCCCTGTTCATCATGCCGTAACTTTGCATCCGTAAATCTGATTCATGCATATAGCATATCAAAATGTTCGCCTCAGAGAGGACATCATTTCATCTCATTGCATCATTTTCATTTGAGTTCATCTTGATGCACGAAATGCTGTTAGAAGAGTGCTACTTGAGTTAATTGTCAGATCTGCTGCTCCATTTAGCTATTTGTCATTTTTGCCATGATTAATGTGTGCATGATATGCCCATGAGCTCTACATATGTTTTGTTAAGGGTTTTTCCATCTTTCCAGAGGTGCAACCCATGTATTTTTGTGATGTGTGTGGTGACTAGCACAAGCTTGCTAAGTGAGGCATTTGTTAATGCTGATTTCAGGGACTTAGCAATTCCACCAAGTCCTTGATCTGTTTTTCTCATGATGCCATATGTTCATGTTGTTTCCTAGTGATCCGTACCTCTTTTGAGAATGATCAGTAAGGATGTTTTTTTAATCTTGTAGTTCTCTATCCATCCATGTCTTTGTTTGTAATCATGGAGCACCCAAGCTTGAGTCAATCGAGCTCTACTTTTGTCATTTCGTGAATCTGGGCAGATTGTCTAGCTTGCATTTTGTGTAGTTGATCCGTGCATGCTATGTCATTGTTCTTGCCATGTCTAGCTTGCATTTTGTGTATTCTTGATGGGTGTATGCTTAGATTGCCATGACTTGCTCTATAGTGAGTGCATCGAGCTCGTAACCATGCCTACGTAACAAGGAACTGATTATGTTTTTGCCATGTTCACATGCCTGCAATTGTATTTTCTGATCCTTTTTGGCTCAAGGTCACTAAGGGACTTTGGTTAAGCTCTTTGAGTAACTCCATGCTATGCTTTACTTTGCCATGTTCAGGTCCTGTAGCATATAGTTTTCATGCTCCGAAGTGTGCTACCTGATCTAAAATTCCAGACAAGTGTTAATTTCACTAAGTCTGAAATCTGTTTACCATATGCATTTTTGCCATGCTTGTTTGAACCTGTTAATGTATGAATTGGCCGTAGCTCAGTGCAAGACTTTCGTTAAGCATCATGAATGGATTCCTGCCATGTATTTTGTTGCCATGTTTGAGTGCTGTAGCATGTTCATCTTGTTGCATTTAGTTGGCTACTTGCTGTAAATCGCAGACCGGTGTCATATTTGAATTGCTTGCCATTTCCAAACCGTAACTCGTTTTCAAGCGATTTCATCTCATCTTTCCAGTGGCAAACTTGGTTTTCCATGTTGAGGCAAGGTTCATGCATTCCTTGTCCAATCATGCATATGCATCGCATACCGCATCCCGCATATCATATCATGTTCATGTGTTGGTTGTTTACTATGTTGTGTGCTTCTTTTCCGGTGTTTGCTTCTTCGGGTTGGTTCCGTTAAAGTCGCGTTCTGAGGACCCGTTCGTCTATGTTCCGTTTCTCTTCTTCATGGACTCATTGTTCTTCCTTGCGGGATTTCAGGCAAGATGATCATACCCTCGAAATCACTTCTATCTTTGCTTGCTAGATGCTCGCTCTTTTGCTATGCCTATGCTTCGATACCTACCACTTGCTTATCATGCCACCCATATTGTTGAACCAAGCCTCTAACCCACCTTGTCCTAGCAAACCGTTGATTGGCTATGTTACCGCTTTGCTCAGCCCCTCTTATAGTGTTGTTAGTTGCAGGTGAAGATTGAAGTTTTGTTCCTTGTTGGAACATGGAGATGTTGTTCCTGGTTGGAACATGTTTACTTGTTGGGATATCACAATATATCTTATTTAATTAATGCATCTATATATTTGGTAAAGGGTGGAAGGCTCGGCCTTATGCCTGGTGTCTTGTTCCACTCTTGCCGCCCTAGTTTCCGTCATATCGGTGTTATGTTCCCGGATTTTGCGTTCCTTACGCGGTTGGGTAATAATGGGAACCCCTTGACAGTTCACCTTAAGTAAAGCTCTTCCAGCAATGCCCAACATTGGTTTTACCATTTTCCACCTAGCCTTTTTCTTTTCCCTTGGGAGTCGCGCTCCTGAGGGTCATC
>NC_041392.1:331989520-331994706 GCF_002162155.2 Triticum dicoccoides | reverse complement strand
TGTTGGTCCAACTGAGCGATTTCCGGGGCTACCCGGGGCAACTCTGGGCTGGCCTACCCAACGTCTGGCTCATCTGAGTGTGCCTTGAGAAAGAGATATGTGCAGCTCCTATCGGGATTTGTCGGCACATTCGAGCGGTGTTGCTGGTTTAGTTTTACCCTGTCGAAATGTCTTGTAGAACCGGGATACCGAGTCTGATCGGAATGTCTCGGGAGGAGGTCTATTCCTTCGTTTGACCGTGAGAGCTTGTGATGGGCTAAGTTGGGACTCCCCTGTAGGGATTTGAACTTTCGAAAGCCGTGCCCGCGGTTATGGGCAGATGGGCATTTGTTAATGTACGGTTGTAGATAACTTGAACCTTAACTTAATTAAAATGAGTCAACTGCGTGTGTAACCGTGATGGTCTCTTTCCGGCGGAGTCCGGGAAGCGAACACGATGTTGGAGTTATGTTTGACGTAGGTTGTTCTAGGATCACATCTTGATCATAGTTTATCGATCGTGCTTTGCCTTCTCTTCTCGCTCTCTTTTGCGTATGTTAGCCACCATATATGCTAGTCGCTTGCTGCAGCTCCACCTCATACCTTTTACCTTACCCATAAGCTTAAATAGTCTTGATCGCGAGGGTGTGAGATTGCTGAGTCCCTGTGGCTCACAGATACCTCCAAAACCAGCTTGCAGGTGCCGTTGAACCATGCAGGTGACGCAACCAAGCTCAGGAGGAGCTCGATGAAGATCTTGTCCTTTGTGTTGTCCCGTTTCTAGTTGATTAGTAGTGGAGCCCAGTTGGGGTCGATCGGGGACCTTGTCGCATTTGGGGTTCTTCTTTTATTTTGGTTCCGTAGTCGGACCTTGATTGTATCTGGTTGATGTAATGCCTTATTCATGTAATTGTGTGAAGTGGCGATTGTAAGCCAACTATGTATCTTTTCCCTTATTGTATTACATGGGTTGTGTGAAGATTACCTCACTTGCGACATGGCTTTCAATGCGGTTATGCCTCTAAGTCGTGCTTCGACACGTGGGAGATATAGCCGCATCGAGGGCGTTACAGAGTCGCTGCCCACCGAGGACGTTGATGTCTACTACACAACCTTCTTCTTGTAGACGTTGTTGGGCCTCCAAGTGCAGAGGTTTGTAGGACAGTAGCAAATTTCCCTCAAGTGGATCACCTAAGGTTTATCAATCCGTAGGAGGCGTAGGATGAAGATGGTCTCTCTCAAGCAACCCTGCAACCAAATAACAAAGAGTCTCTTGTGTCCCCAACACACCCAATACAATGGTAAATTGTATAGGTGCACTACTTCGGCGAAGAGATGGTGATACAAGTGGTATATGGATGGTAGATAAAGGTTTTTGTAATCTGAAAATATAAAAACAGCAAGGTAACTAATGATAAAAGTTAGCGTAAACAGTATTGCAATGCTAGGAAACAAGGCCTAGGCTTCATACTTTCACTAGTGCAAGTCCTCTCAACAATAATAACATAATTGGATCACATAACTATCCCTCAACATGCAACAAAGAGTCACTCCAAAGTCAATAATAGCGGAGAACAAACGAAGAGTTTATGGTAGGGTACGAAACCACCTCAAAGTTATTCTTTCCAATCAATCCGTCGGGCTATTCCTATAAGTGTCAGAAACAGCCCTAGAGTTCGTACTAGAATAACACCTTAAGACACAAATCAACCAAAACCGTAATGTCACCTAGATACTCCAATGTCACCTCAAGTATCCGTGGGTATACACCAAATATACACCAAAGCTAGTTCAAGATCTTCTAAACCCGCTCTTTCCACAACCCCGCGCCCTGTCAACCGTATTAGGGATTCCCTGTGATCCCATAGGTGTCGTTTCCCTGACATCTTTGGCGTGCTAGGTAGGGGGCGTGGACTGTGAAATCTGGCTTTTAAGTCAACTCATCGACTCCTTCGTCGCGATGGCTCGAGATAAGAAGGCTACATCGATCAGCCACGCTCTGGCGCCGTCAGCCAGGCGAGGCAATGATGTTCGCAGCCGCAACAGCCAGCCGCATGGCAAAGGAAAAGCTAAGTCACACAAAACCTGAGAAATTCCTTTTTAATATAAGGTTATTCTCCTCGAAAAATCGTGCCCCTTGTATGGAAAACCTTTACGTGATGGAACCCTTCCTCTATTGGCAACACCCTCGTTCTGGTTCGAGTCCGCTCAATAGTTCAAGTGGCTGCGCTGAGAACGGCAGGGTGGCTTTCCTGGCAGCAAGCGCCCCCCGGCTGGCTGCTAAGGATCCATTCTTCAAAGCGCCATAGCATGGGTTTACGCGCCGACAAACCTATCCAACTATGCGTAGGGTGTGTACATGCAAGAAAAGATCGAATAGGAAGATAGCATGCTTCATTTCAAACTACAGCAGGGTTATGTTACATCAATAGTTGGTGCAGTTCTAACTTAAGATAAAATTGTCTTGGTCATGAACTCGCAGCGGCGATGAGAAAAAGGGTGCCTAGTGCTACCTCTTGAGCACTGAGTTAGCTTTAGATTACTACAGACTGTTCTGTTTTTGACAGATTCTGTTTTTCGTGTGTTGTTTGCTTATTTTGATGAATCTATGGCTAGTAAAATAGTTTATAAACCATAGATAAGTTGGAATACAGTAGGTTTAACACCAATATAAAGAAAGAATGAGTTCATTACAGTACCTTGAAGTGGTGTTTTGTTTTCTTTCGCTAACGGAGCTCACGAGATTTTCTACTTTAAGTTTTGTGTTGTGAAGTTTTCAAGTTTTGGGTGAAAAATTTGATGGATTATGGAACAAGGAGTGGAAAGAGCCTAAGCTTGGGGATGACCATGGCACCCCAAGATAATCTAAGGACACCTAAAAGCCCAAGCTTGGGGATGTCCCGGAAGGCATCCCCTCTTTTGTCTACTTCCATCGGTAACTTTACTTAGAGCTATATTTTTATTTACCACATGATATGTGTTTTGCTTGGAGCGGCTTGTATTATTTGAGTATTTATTTGTTAGTTTTCCACAACCATCCTTGCTGTACACACCTTTTGAGAGAGACACACATGATTCGGAAATTGTTAGAATACTCTATGTGCTTCACTTATATCTTTTAAGTTATATAGTTTTGGCTCTAGTGCTTCACTTATATCTTTTACGGCACGGTGGTGGATTTGTTTAATAGAAACTATTGTTCTCTCATGCTTCACTTAGATTATTTTGAGAGTCCTACAAAACAGTGTGGTAATTTGCTTTAATTATGTTAGGCATTCAAGATTAATAAAAAACTTATGAGTGTGTTGAATACTATGAGAAGTTTGATACTTGATAATTGTTTTGAGATATGGAGATGGTGATATTAGAGTTGTGCTAGTTGAGTAGTTGTGAATTTGAGAAATTCTTGTGTTGAAGTTTGTGATTCCGTAGCATGCACATATGGTGAACCATTATGTGAAGAAGTTGGAGCATGATTTGTTTATTGATTGTCTTCCTTATGAGTGGCGGTCGGGGACGAGCGATGGTCTTTGTCTACCAATCTATCCCCCTAGGAGCATGCGCGTAGTACTTTGCTTCGATAACTAATAGATTTTTGCAATAAGTATATCAGTTCTTTATGACTAATGTTGAGTCCATGGATTATACGCACTCTCACCCTTCCACCATTGCCAGCCTATCTAATACCGCACACCTTTCGCCGGTATCATACACCCACCATATACCTTCCTCAAAACAGCCACCATACCTACCTATCGTGGCATTTCCATAGCCATTCCGAGATATATTGCCATGCAACTTTCCACCATTCCGTTTACTATGACACACTCCATCGTTGTCATATTGCTTTGCATGATCATGTAGTTGACATTTTAGTTGTGGAAAAGCCACCATTCATAATTCTTTCGTACAAGTCACTCATGCATCATTGCTATCCCGGTATACCGCCGGAGGCATTCATACAGAGTCATACTTTGTTCTAGTATCGACTTGTAATCATTGAGTTGTAAATAAATAGAAGTGTGATGATCATCATTCATAGAGTATTGTCCCAAAAAAGAAGAGAAAGGCCAAAAAAGGAAGGCCCAAAAAAATAAAAATAGAATAAAAAGGGACAATACTACTATCCTTTTTTCCACACTTGTGCTTCAAAGTAGCACCATGATCTTCATGATAGAGAGTCTCCTATGTTATCACTTTCATATACTAGTGGGAATTTTTCATTATAGAACTTGGCTTGTATATTCCAATAATGGGCTTCATCAAAATGCCCTAGGTCTTCGTGAGCAAGCGAGTTGGATGCACACCCACTTAGTTCTTTTTGTTGAGCTTTCATATACTTATAGCTCTAGTGCATCCGTTGCATGGCAATCCCTACTCAATCACATTGATATCTATTAATGGGCATCTCCATAGCCCGTTGATATGCCTAGTTGATGTGAGACTATCTTCTCCCTTTTTTTCTTCTCCACAACCACCATTCTATTCCACATATAGTGCTATGTCCATGGCTCACGCTAATGTATTGCGTGAAGATTGAAAAAGTTTGAGAACACCAAAAGTATGAAACAATTGCTTGGCTTGTCATCGGGGTTGTGCATGATTTAAATACTTTGTGTGGTGAAGATGGAGTATAGCCAGACTATATGATTTTGTAGGGATAACTTTCTTTGGCCATGTTATTTTGAAGAGACATACTTGCTTAGTTAGTATGCTTGAAGTATTATTATTTCTATGTCAATATTGAACTTTTGTCTTGAATCTTTTGGATCTGAATATTCATACCACAATTAAGAGAATTACATTGAAATTATGCCAAGTAGCATTCCACATCAAATATTCTGTTTTTATCATTTACCTACTTGAGGACGAGCAGTAATTAAGCTTGCGGATGCTTGATACGTCTCCAACGTATGTATAATTTTTGATTTTTCCATGCTATATTATATCCAGTTTTGGACATTATTGGGCTTTATTATACACTTTTATATTATTTTTGGGACTAACCTATTAACCAGAGGCCTAGCCCAGAATTGCAGTTTTTTGCCTATTTCAGAGTTTCACAGAAAAAGAATATCAAACGGAGTCCAAACGGAATGAAACCTTCGGGACCGTGATTTTCGGAACGAACACAACCCAGAGGACTTGGACCCTACGTCAAGAAAGCAACCAGGAGGGCACGAGGTAGGGGGGCGCGCCTACCCCCC
>NC_041392.1:331963626-331989375 GCF_002162155.2 Triticum dicoccoides | reverse complement strand
GTAGGCGCGCCCCCCTACCTCGTGCCCTCCTGGTTGCTTTCTTGACATAGGGTCCAAGTCCTCTGGATCGTGTTCGTTCCGAAAATCACGTTCCCGAAGGTTTCATTCCGTTTGGACTCTGTTTGATATTCTTTTTTTGCGAAACTCTGAAATAGGCAAAAATACAACAATTCTGGGTTGGGCCTCCGGTTAATAGGTTAGTCCCAAAAATAATATAAAAGTGTATATAAAGCCCAATAATGTCCAAAACAGGATATAATATAGCATTGAACAATCAAAAATTATAGATATGTTGCAGACGTATCACCTAGTCCTGGCGTTGGCCCTCCACCCTCTTGACTCCGTCGACGCAGTTGATGATGGGCTCGATACGCTCTTCGAGCGTCATGAGGTCCGTACCCTCCGGCAAGCTCTCCAGTGCGTCGGTGAAGTCGACGCTTAGGTTCCAGAATGTCGCCTTGGTGAGCACCTTGGTCAGGGCGCCCCGGTAGTGCCTCTGGGACTCATTCGCTAGATAAACTGCTCGATTGGAGCAGAGATGCTCCAGGGCGTCGAGGACACCCTCTAAGAACATGGTCAGCCTGGCATTAGGGCTCATGTTCGGCTCTAGGGAGTACCTGACATCCTCCTGGTGATGTCGACGAGGTGGCTGATCCAGAGTTTTATGCTCTTCGCGTAATCCTTGTGCTCGGCGGCGTCATCGCTCTGCAGCTGCTTCTCGTCCTCCAGGACCTTGTTCAGGGTCTCCTCACGGGTCCCGGCCTCCAAAAGCTTCCCTTCCAAGCCACTCAGCTTCAGCTTCAGGTCGTTGATGGAGTCGTTGGCCTCGAAGAGCACCTTGGCCTTGTCGGAGATGGCGACCTACGCATCCGCCAGAGTGCGGTTGGCCGTGTCCCTCTCCTCCGTCAACCCCAAGATCTTCTTCTTCAGCTCCTCCCGCTCCAGTTCCAGCTTATCCACCTTGCCGGCGTGGTCCAGGGCCAGAGCATCGAGTGTGTCCTTATGCCCCTGGTCCAGCTCCTGGGTCCGCTGCGCAACAATCTTCCCGACCTCCTCGTCCTTGCCGCGGAGCATGACAGCAAGCGCCTGCTCACGCGCATCGAGGTCTTCCTCCTGGCTGTCCAGTAGAGCTTGCTGCTGCTGCAGGGTGTATTCATCCTTGGCTGTTGCTCCTTTGCCGCCTCTTGGACCTTCTTGATGTCGGCCTGCTTCAGGATGAGCTCTTGCTTGCGCTCATCTTGGGCAGTCCTCAGCTCTTCCCGGGCCTCGGTGAATCAGACCAGCATCTGTGCGACGTGCTTCCCAAAATCCGCCTCCGCCTTGTCCACCACTGCCATCCTGGACTTCACCTTGTCCTAGCGAGCACGGTGGAGCTCTTGGAGCTTCTAGAAGTTGGCGCTCATGGACCGAAGACGCTGATCCTCCTGGGAATCAACGCCGCTGGCGCTCGGTTCGTCGACAACCTAGAGCCCAGCGGTGGCGAGCACCTCATCATGGAACACCTCCCCTTCGGCTGGCGCTCTGGTGCTCGCTATCCCTGAGAGGCGGACGAACAGGTCATCGCCCACCCTTAGGTACTTACCCGGGGCAGGGGCTGCAGGGGAGGATGGTTGGTTGTTGTCCACCTCCTCCTCGGCGGGCCCCTCGCTGCCTTCCCCGGCAGCCCCCTTGATGGCCTCCTCAGTAGCGGCCTTGCCGGCCTCCCCAGCAGCGGTCCCGATGGTCTCCCTGGCAGGCCCCATGTCGGCCTCCTCAATGGCGGACTTGGTGACTTCCTCAGCCGCGATCTTGGCGGCCTCAGCTTTGACGTCCTTGGCGACCTCCCCAATTACAGTGTCGAGGTCCTCATGGTCCATCGAGGGAGGGTCTGTAAACAAAAAGGGAGGACGAAACTAGGCCAAGATCAAGGTTCAGGACAAAAAAAGGGGGGGGGGACGGGAGGCAGGCCGCTTACCCGTGCCAAGCTGAGAAGCGATTCCCTCCCTGCGAACATTCGTTGCTAGGACGGAGCCGCCAGCACCCAAGTTCGCCTCCTCCTCCTCCATGTGCATGGGATCGGCGGAGGTTGCCCTTGACGGGGACGCACCTTTGTGCGGCATGGTCGATGGGGGTGGCGTGCTGGGAGTGACCCTCAGCGGCTCCTCCTGCTGCTCTCCTCCTACAAACCCGGCAAGGTCAGCACCAAGAATTCGGGCCCCAACGCTCTTCGCTAGGGAGCGAGTAATGAACTTACGCTGGGGGCTGGAGCGAGGGCTGCGTCGAGGGCTAGTATTCGGGTTGATATCCACCACCACCGGCGTGCGCGAAGTGCTCGCCGGGGCTTGTCGCCCGTCGAAGCATTGGCCCTCTTTGCCACCCTCTCGGCCAGTGTCTCCGTGTTGCTTCAAAGACAAGATCATGTCAAGGGAGATATCACAGGCTAAAGGGTCATAAATGATGAAGGGCGATGTGCTTACTCCTCCTCCCCCTATGGCCTCCTCTTCCTCTTTGGGTTGAAGGAACCGAGGTCAAAATCGGCCTCTGGGTCACTGCTCGAACGGGGAGGAGAAGGGGATGGGGTCCTGCGCCGCTTGGACGAGGAAGAAGCGACGGCTGTTTCCTTCTTCTTCACTGTCGCGGCCCTCGTCTGGCGCACGAGCTGCACCTGGGCCCGTTGCCGTTGCGTTGTCCTTCTAGGTCGGACCGTCTCGCTAGAGCTAGCCCGCCACAGGACACGTTTCCTCCCTGGAGCCGAGGAGTCATCCGCCTTGGCCTCCTCTTCGGACGACTCCTCGACCACGTCTTCAACAAGGGGAGCCCCGGCGCCGGCGCGACTGGCCTCCACGTCAGACCCCGCCCACTCGGAGAGTTTCTTCTCTTCTGCGGCCGTGTCGGCCTTGTCCTCCATGGTGCCAATGCTGCCGACCACCTTGGCAAGTTCCGCCTCCTCCGCCCTGGCAGCAATATACGCCTGCTCCGCCTTGGTGGTGTCGCGAATGAGCAGCGGCTCGTCACAGACATACCGCTCCCACAGGTTGTCAAAGAAGGCCTGCACCCGCTCCGCTTCTGGCTCAGCCCAGCTTGGATCGAGGTCGTGTGCATTGAAGTCCGGCATCATAGCAATGGTGGCGGTCTGGCAAGAGTTGTTGCTCAACGGGACCACTCCCGCTGGCAACCCAAACAAAGACCCACCGGCCTTGACGGCCTTGACGGCCTTACCGGCCTTCTTGGTCTTCTCGGCCTTGCCGGTCCTCTCGACTCCGCCGGCCTCATCGACCTTGAGCTAAAACAGCCTCTGGCAGAGGTGGCCATGCTGCAGCACCATGAAATTGTGTTTCAAGCCAGGGCGGAGCCTCATGATGTCGGCCGCATTCCTGAAGTCCCACGCCGGCCTCCCATTGTTGTGCAGTGGGGCAATCCGGTGACGGATGAAGTCAGACCCAATCATCTCGAGGGTGAGTCCGTCCGAAGTGAGGCGATGGATCCTGGTGGTGGCCACTGTGAGCTTTTCGTCGTTGGCGTTGACATCGCCCCACTCTTTTCTGCGGACCGGTGCCGCCTGGGGACCCGGCAGAACTCCTGCAGATCTGCCTGCTCAATCCAGCACCACCGGCCCTTCCACTCTTCCCACTACTCCTTCTGGGCACCCTCCGGGTACGTGCCCCTGCCCTGGGTCCTAGGGATCCAGGTAACGCAGCCAGAGATGGCACCCCTTGGCTGGATGCGCAGATAGAAGTGGTGGCAGAAGAGCGCCGTGCTGGGGAGCACTCCGGCGAAGCCCCCGTAGAGATGGGAGAAGAAGGCCATGCACGCCATGGCATTCGGCGTGAAGTCCAGAAGGTGAAAGCCATAGGTATGCATCATGTCATTGAAGAAATCGGAGAAAGGGGGCATAGCCCGCATGAGAAGTAATAAACAAAGAAGGGGTACCGATTCGGGCCGTCCTTGGCGAAGGCGGCGGGGATGATATGCATGACGGGGTGCCCCGTCATCTCCCTTCCCCACAGGGGCCTTAACATGTCCCTGAGGATGAGCGCGTTGACCGTCGAGGTAAAGAAGGTGTGCTGCATCCGAAGCTCCACCAACTCGCTCTCCTCCACCTCCTTCCCTTCGCCTTCTTTGGCCGCACCCTTGCCATTGCCAGTCTTGGGCACCATGGCGGCTAGGAGGGATGAGTGGTCAAAGGATATGTGGGCACGGCGGCAACAAGCAGAGGCGAGGGCTCCGATTTGTGCCTGAGGAAGAAGAGGGGAACGGCAGTTCCAAGATTGGAAGAAGGTGCGGAGGGTAAATGAGCAGTGCCCCTGCGGTTACCTCTTTTTTATGGGGAAGACGTGGGCTACTTCTTTACTATTCACCATGAGGTGACGCAAGCGCGCTGCAACCGCCCCACGCACGACCACCACATCACGCACTCAATGCGGGTTGTGGGGAAGCGCAACTGGCGAAGGAGTTACCGCAGTAAAAACTCTACCATGCGTGCCCGCGCACCGTTCTGGGCCTGGCCCAACAACGCTCCGCGCTTATGTATGGACTAGGCCCGGGGGCTCCTGTCGGTGTACAAAAGTAGGGGCACTTATGTACCCCTTTACTTGTGCACGGGCAGTCGTAACCACACCTGCGGCCGGGCTCGGCAGGGCAGAGGAAGCAAAGATACAAACCTGTCGATGCGGGACCCAAGCGAGAAGCATAAAGAGCAAAGAGACAAGATGGGCTTCCCCCCGGCAAGAGCCTTGTCGGGGCGGCCTACATTGCCCCGGCAAGAGCCTTGCCGGGGCAACTTGCCCAACACCAGCAAGACCGCCGCCCTTGAGCCTGAGAGTTATGACGCCATTGACAAGCGTTAAGACCGAGGCTCGGGAGCGCCTGCATGGTGGCATGCAGATCTTTGTGGAGACTCAAGGCATGCAAGACAAGATGAGAACCGAATGATGAAGGCCCCCAACAAGACCCTTGCCGGGGACGCCCACAAGACCCCGGCAAGATCATTCTTGGGGTCCCGACAAGACTCTTGCCGGGGACATCTGCGGGGCCACAACAAGGCCCACACTTACCAAGGTTTCGCTGCCCCATGGCCGTTCTGACGCAGCAGCCAGCCTGCCAACTAGGCACGCACCTACGTGGCAGCATGCAGCTTCTAGGCCTACCAGGCAAGCACCTGCGTGGTGGCATACATATATTCGTGAAGACCCTGCCACCACACCATCTCAGTAGCCAGCCAGCCAGCATGGCGTCGCATGCCTTGTCTCCCTAGCCGCGTGTCGAAGCAAGGCGAGGCGGCGATGGACGGTACGAGCCTCTTTGCCATCCCCGATGAAGCAAGAGAACATATAGGCGGCGCATTAAATGCGTTTGTCCTATGATGTCAGGAGATAAACTTGTAGATTGTAGACACTTTCCACCTCTTGTGTGCAGCTATGGCAGCCCCTTTGACATATAAAAGGAGGCCCGAGGCGTAAAGGATTCGGACATTTTGGACTAGGCATGCACCGTAGCTAGTTTAAGATCTCAAGAACACCAAATATACACCAAAGCAGGACTAGGGTATTAAGCATCGTTTGCGGCCCGAACCTGGATAAAATCCCCCTCCCCCCCGCGTTGATCTTCTAAACCCACTCTTTCCACAACCCCGCGCCTTGTCAACTGTAGTAGGGATTCCCTATGATCCCATAGGTGTCGTTTCCCCGACAGGTTCGTTTGGCCTATTTTATACATTAACCGAGTTTCTGTGCATTTAATGTGCATAATTCAAATTTGAACTACAAGCACATGCTCCATTGCACCAAAGTTGGTTGAAAAATCACATGTCTGTCCTTGGGTGAATTTCAAGGTCCCATGAAAGAAACGAGAATTAAATTCAAACATCTGGGCGTCGTTGCTCGGCCAGAAAGATTGAGAGACTTGGTTTTTTAATTCCTATAAATCCAAAACACGCCTGAAAATCATGAAACTTGGCATGGTGTCATGACATGGCACCAACATGCTGCAGTAATTTTTTTGGCCGAATTGGGACAAGCTTTGGTGTAAGCTTCTTGCAAACCGGAGCTTCCCTCAAGAAGGCTCGTGGTTCCAAGAGGGAACGTGTCAACCTCATGTGCAAAACGACATACGTACATTGCCTTCTCCAGCCTTAATTTATTACACACGCAGATTAGACCAAATAGAAGTATCGTGATAAATTTTGGAATTATTCCTAGTCCGCTTGGCCTTTTTATACATTGATTGAGTTTATGCGCATTTAATGTGCATAATATAAAATTTGAACTACAAGCACATGCTCTAGTGTAACAAAGTTGGTTGAAAAATCGCATGTCTGTCCTTGGGTGAATTTATAGGCCCCATGCAAGAAATGGGAATGAAATTCAAACATCTGGGCGTCGTGGCTCGGCCGGAAAGATTGAGAAACTTGGTTTTTCAATTCCTATGAATCCAAAACACGCCTGAAAATCATGAAACTTGGCATATTGTCATGACATGGCTCCATCATGATGCGGTAATTTTTTGGCCGAATTGGGACAAGCTTTGGTGTAAGCTTCTTGCAAACCAGAGCTTCCCTCAAGACGGCTCGTGGTTCCGAGAGGGAACGTGTCACCTCCGTGTGCGAAACGACATATGTATACTGCATTCTCCCGCCTTAATTTTTTAACACAAGCATATTAGACCAAATAGAAGTATCGTGCTAAATATTGGAATTATTCCAAGTTCGTTTGGCTTTTTTACACGTTAAATGATTTTCTGCACATTTAATGTGCATAATTCAAATTTGAACTACAAGCACATGCTCCAGTGCACCAAAGTTGGTTGAAAAATCACATGTGTGTCCTTGGGTGAATTTCTAGGTTCCATGCAAGAAATGGGAATTAAATTCAAACATTTGGGCGTCCTAGCTTGGCCGGAAAGATTGAGAAACTTGGTTTTTTTAATTCCCGTACATCCAAAACACGCCTGAAAATCATGAAACTTGGCATGGGGTCATGACATGACACTAACATGCTGCGGTATTTTTTTTGGCTGAATTGGAACCAGCGTTGGTGTAACCTTCTTGCAAACCGGAGCTTCCCTGAAGAAGGCTCGTGGTTCCGAGAGGGAACGTGTCACCTCCGTGTGCAAAACGACATACGTACACTGCCTTCTCCCGCCTTAATTTTTTTACACAGGCATATTAGACCAAATAGAAGTATCGTGCTAAAATTTGGAATTATTCCGGGTTCATTTGGCCTTTTTTATACATTAATTGAGTTTCTGCGCATTTAATGTGCATAATTCAAATTTGAACTACAAGCACATGCTCTAGTGCACCGAAGTTGGTTGAAAAATCAGATGTGTGTCCTTGGGTGAATTTCTAGGTCCCATGCAAGAAATGGGAATGAAATTCAAACATCTGGGCGTCGTGGCTCGGTCGGAAAGATTGAGAAACTTGGTTTTTTAAATCCTATAAATCCAAAACACGCCTGAAAATCATGAAACTTGGCATGGTGTAATGGCATGGCACCAACATGTTGTGGTAATTTTTCTGTCCGATTTACGAAAGCGCACACATTAACAATCAACAAAGTCATTTTGGAACAAGTGCTATCACGTTATAAACCGGAAACACAAGTATTATTAAAACCGTGGGTGTTGTACTTACCAATTACATGCCGCCACACATCCCATTTTTTATTGGCTAGGAGGTACCGTTCAGGGTAGCTATTTGAGTACGGGAGGTGTGCGATCAGACCCCTGCGTGTGCTCATCGGGAGGAGATCCCTTGGACCTCTACTCGCCGTGCACCTCCCTCCCAACATCTCCATTTATGGTGCCCAAGCCCCTAATCTACGGCTTGCCTATTTGTCTCACTGGACCGAGATTTAAGAGAGAAAAATGAAAATCTGAAAAGAAAGTTTTGCATGGTTGTTGATGTAAGATCCGACAGACCTAAATAACATCGACTGTGACTTATAGCAAGCATGATGAATATAAGGATGCTGACAGTGGATAATAATTGTCTTACATATTTAGGAACATAATTAAAATCCCCGCAAAAAAGGAACATAATTAAAAAAAAGCCACATGCGGGAACGCCTGAAATACACAAGGGCAAAAGAACAAAGAAGACAATGATCTGGTTCGCTAATCTCTACTTTCTTGATGCGTTGCTGCAGGCCGCGGGAACTAGTCTCTGTGGCGAGCGGCGATGAGCTCTTTCTTGTCCTCAAGATGCTGCTTGAGAGCATCCACAGATTCCTCCACCAGCCTTCTGCGCTTGATGCGGAGCATGGCATTCTCGTCCATAAGTTTCTCGACGAAGATGCCGGTCCTCTTCAACAAGGCAGTGGTCTCCTCCTGCTGCTCCGCACTTCTGACGATTTTCGCCCTCAGCAGGTCGCGCTCGGCCCGGAGCTTCGCATTGCTCTTATTTCATTGTCGGATGACGCCGGCAAAAGAGGCTTTCATGTCGTCCTGCAACCTCGCCCAGCCGGAGATCTGATCCATCTAGCTATGGACGATCACATGCATGTGCCTGTAAGAGTCCTCGCCTACCCGCGAGACATTTTCCTAGGCTCCCGCGGCACGGGAGGACATCTCTGCTGCATTCACGGCGCGGCGGGACATCTGTTCTGCTTTCGCGGCGCGGTCGGACCAGTCTGCCACATCAACGGCGCGGCGGGACTTGCACGGTGCTTTGGTGGCGCTGTGGGACCTCTGTGCTGCTACGGCCGCACGGCGAGACATGCCGGCTGCGTTTGCGGTGAGGCGCGACATCTCTCGTGCTTCTTCTTCCATGCTCGCATCTCCCTGGTGGCAATCTCTCGACCCAGAACTCATGCTGGCCATGGCTGACGCAAGGGAACGATGATGAATGACTTGTTCGGTTTTGTGGATGAGGAGTTGAGGAGGAATGTGCAGTCATATTGGAGTAGTAGTACTTATAACCGAGTACTAATACGCTCCTAAATGGGAAACCGTTTAGATTTTGATCAGTGAGAATAGGTTTGCAATTTGGAATGTGACGGGACGCATGCTCAAAATTTACTGACGGTTACAAGTGCGGCACTATTCCCGGAAGGCGTAACGTGGGCACGTACGCCTTCTCGGCAGCATACGTGGTGTTTGTACCATATGGTGCACCACAATAGGCAATGTCAGCACACGTCTTGTTCCAACAACTATGTGCGCTTGTTATTACCATCGCGCGCTCTTCTTTTAATTAGAATGTGTGTGCTCGTCTAGTGCACACACGTTGATCTATCTAACTGTTTCAGTTTGTTGTGGCTAATCGCAAACAGTTCATCTATGTGAAGTGTATGCCATCAATCACAGACACTTTGATCTGGCTGACCCATTTCTATTATGTTGCCAAATCGCAAACAGTTAATCCTTCTGAAGCGTATGCCCTCAATCGCACACACCATTATCTAGCTGCCCGTTTCTATTGTTCCTCCTCATCACAAATAGTTCATCCGAGTGAACCGTATGTTGTATATCGCACACACCTTCATCTGACTGCCCGTTTCTTTTGTTCCGCCTCATCGCAAAATAGTTCATTGAACTGAACTGTATGCCCTGCATCACACACGCAACTAAAATCTGAAACGTGTTTGATGGCTCCGCCATCGCAAACGTTTTGCACCTCTTTTGACGGTTCTTTTACACCACCGTTTGCAATTATTGCATCGTACCCAGTTCCATCGAAGGGTCTCTGATCGTAGTGTCATGTTAGCAGCATCCTGCAGTAGTGTAAAAAGTGTGTGTGATGGACAACCTTTGACACATAGTTTCTTCTACGCACCACGTGTGATTGATACGTCTGCAACATATCTATAATTTTTTATTGTTCCATGCTGTTATATTATCAATCTTGGATGTTTTACAATCATTTATAGTCATTTTATATCATTTTTTGTACTAACCTATTGACATAGTGCCAAGTGCAAGTTCCTGTTTTTTTCGTGTTTTTTACATCGCAGAAAATCAATATTAGACGGAGTCCAAATGCCCCGAAACTTTATGGAGATTTTTTATGGACTAGAAGGAACATGTTGGACCCTGGTTGCACCTGGGGGGAGTCCCAAGGAGGGGACAACCCACCAGGGCGTGCTAGGAGGCCCAGGCGTGCCCTGGTGGGCTGTGCCCACCTCGGGTGCCCCCGGACCGCCTCTTTGTTGTATAAATACCCCAATATTCCAGAAACCCTAGGGGAGTCAACGAAATATTCATCCAGCCGCCACAGAGTCCAGAATCACCAGATCCACTCTAGACACCATCTTAGATGGGGTTCACCACCTCCATTGGTGCCTCTCCGATGATGCGTGAGTAGTTCTTTATAGACCTCCGGGTCCGTAGTTAGTAGCTAGATGGCCTCTTGAAGATCCATATGATGTAACTCTTTTGCGGTGTGTTTGTTGGGATCTAATGAACTTTCAGTTTATGATCAATCATATCTTTTTATATCCATGATCTCTTATATGCATGATCTCTTATATCCTCGTATTTCTTCCTTGATATTTGGGTTTTGTTTCGCCAACTTGATCTACTTATGTTGCAATGGGAAGAGGTTCCCGGTAGTGGGTTCGATCTTACGGTGCTTGATCGCAGTGACATAAAGGGAAACAACACGTATGTATCATTGCTACTAAGGATAAAAACATGGGATCTATATCTACGCAATAGATAAACGGATCTTGTCTACATCATGTCATTGTTCTTATTGCATTACTTCGTTTTTCCATGAACTTAATACACTAGATTCATGCTGGATAGCGGTCGATGTGTGGAGTAATAGTAGTAGATGCAGGCAGGAGTCGGTCTACTAATCTTGGACGTGATGCCTATGTAATGATCATTGCCTGGATATCGTCATAATTATTTGAGGTTCTATCAATTTTTTACCCACCATTTGCTATCTTTCTCGAGAGAATCCACTAGTGAAACCTAGGGCCCCCGGGTCTTCTTTCTGATATATTTGCTTGCGATCTACTTTTCCTTTGCATTTTTATTCCAATCTATTAAACCAAAAATATAAAAATACTTTGCTGCACTTTATCTTATTTACGATCTATTATTTCGATCTATTACAAATTTCCGGCATCGTTACCCAAAAGGGATTGACAATCCCTTTAACACGTCGGGTTGTGAGGTGTTGTTATTTGTGTGCAGGTGATGTTTACGTTGTTTTGCTTGTTTCTCCTACTGGTTCGATAACCTTGGTTTCATCAATGAGGGAAATAACTACCATCGCTATGCTAAATCATCCCTTCCTCTTTGGGGAAATACGGAAGTAGTCCTAGCAGACAGGAGCTTTCTCGCGCTGTGGTCATGGAGCAATCGAAAGGAATTTCTGCGCTGTTGCCAGGGAGGATATTTAATATAACCAGGTTCCTAATCACAAATATCATCTCCTCGCAATTTACATTATTTGCCATTTCCCTCTCCTTTTACTCTCACACACTTCACAAAAAATTGCCGTTTTATTCGCCTCTCTTCTTCTGTTTGCCGTTTTCTTACCGGATCTGTTTCTTTAGTGCAATCTTGTTGTGTGGTCATCATGACTCAAGAGAACACCAAGTTATGTGATTTCTCAAATACCAACAACAAAGATTTTATTGGCACTCTGCTTGCTCCTCCCGCCACTATTGCGGAGACTTGTGATATTAATACTGCTTTGCTGAATCTTGTTATGAAAGACCAATTTTCTGGTACTCCTAATGAGGATGCCGCGTCCCATCTTAATACCTTTGTGGAATTATGTGATATGCAAAATAAAAAATATGTGGACAATGATGTGATCAAGATGAAATTATTTCCGTTTTCTTTGTGTGATTGTGCAAAAAAATTGGTTATCTTCTTTGACTCGCAATAGTATAGATTCTTGCAATAAGTGCAAAGATGCTTTTATCACTAAGTATTTTCCTCCCACAAAAATTATTTCCCTTAGAACCCAAATCATGAATTTCAAGAAACTTGAACATGAGCATGTCGCACAAACTTGGGAAAGGATGAAAATGATGCTAAGGAATTGCCCAACTCATGGGTTAAATCTTTGGATGATCATACAATTTTTTTATGCGGGATTGAATTTAGTTTCTCGTAATCTTTTAGATTCCGCCGTGGGTGGTACTTTTATGGAAATTACTTTGGGTGAAGCCACCAAATTGCTTGATAATATCATGGCAAATTATTCACAATGGCATACCGAAAGAGCTCCTACTAGTAAAAAAGTTAATTCGGTTGAAGCAATTTCTTCTTTCAGTGATAAAGTTGATGCTCTTATGAAATTGGTTGCTAGTAAAAGTGCTCCTATTGATTTTAATGATATGCCTTTGTCTACTTTGAGTGAGAAAAATAGTGATGCCATTGATGTGAACTTTATCTCTCGAAATAATTGAATAACAATGCTTATAGAAGTAATTTTAATCCAAGGCCTTTTCCTAGTAATTTCTCTAATAATTATGGTAACTCCTATGGAAATCAATCTTATAATAATAATAGGAACAACTCTGATCTTGAGAATAATATTAAAGAATTTATCAACATGCGAAAAGTTTTCAACACTTCCATAGAAGAAAAGTTGAATAAGATTGATGATTTGTCTAGAAGTGTTGATAGAATTGCTCATGATGTGGAAAATCTCAAGATGAAAAATTTTGTGCCTCAAGTAGATGAATCAATTAAAGATCTTTATGTTTCTATGTATGAAAGTAACAAAAGAACCGCTATGCTTAGAGCTAAAAGAGAATTCTTAGAAAAAGCGTTTACTAGTGATTTCTTACACAAAAGCGATGAAGATCTTAAAATGATTGGTGTTTCTTCTATTGATTCCTTGGTTAGTAAAGTTAAGATTGATGAAAAAGGGACTGGAGAAGAGTCAAATTTAGGTAGAAGGCGTACCAATATTTTGGAGGGTGAAAATATTGTTGAGAAAATTGATGAAAGTGGGTTTGGAGAGGTCAAAACTTTAACTAGTGATGTACCAACTCTTTTGGATTACAAAGACTTTAATTATGATAGTTGCTCTTTGATTATTGTATTTCTTTGTTGCAATCCATGATAAATTAACCCCATGCTTATGAACAAAATAAGGCTTTTACTAAACATATTGTTGATGCTATGATGAAAGCTCTTGAAGAAAAATTGGAATTAGAAGTTTCAATCCCTAGAAAATTGCATGATGAGTGGGAACCTACTATAAATGTCAAGAATAAAAATTATGAGTGTTTTGCTTTGTGTGACTTGGGTGCTAGTGTTTCTACAATTCCGAAATCTTTATGTGATGTGCTTGGTCTTACTAATCTTGAAGAATGTTCTTTGAATTTGCACTTGGCGGATTCTACTATTAAAAATCCTATGGTAAGAATTAATAATGTTCTTATTCTTGCAAATATAAATTATGTGCCCATAAATTTTATTGTTCTTGATATTGATTGCAATCAGTCTTGTCCAATTATTCTTGGTAGTCCATTTTTATGCACTACCGGTGTCATGATTGATATGAAATAAGGCAATATTAAGTTCCAATTTCGTTCGAGGAAGGGTATGGAACACTTTCCTAGAACTATAATTAAGCCACCTTATGAATCAATCATGAGGGCATCTTATGGATCTTGAACCAAAGATGACAAAACTTAGATCCTTGCTTTATGCCTAGCTCAGGGCGTAAAACTATAGCGCTTGTTGGGAGGCAACACAATGAATAAATTTTATTTTTGGTTTTTGCTTTCTGTTCTTGTGTGTTAACACAATTTTTCTACTGTTATGATTGTGTTTTTTATGTTTTACTTAGTGTTTGTGCCAAGTAAAGCCTTTAGGATCTTCTTGGGTGATAGTTGTTTGATCTTGCTGAAAAAACAAAAACTTTTACGCTCACGAAATTAATTTTTATTTTTTACTAGGGAGCGATAAAATACCCATTGTACTTGCAGTAAATCAATATACAAATTGCTCAGGTCTTCCTAATTTTTCAGAATTTTTGGAGTTACATAAGTATTCGAAATATTCAGATGGCTACACATTGTTCTGTTTTGACAGATTCTGTTTTCTTTGTGTTATGTGCTTATTTTGATGGCTCTATGGTTTTCTTTGATGAGTTTTTGCCATAGAAAAGTTGGAATACAGTAGATATAATACAAAAAAATATGAATTGGTTTGATACAACACTTATAGTAGTGGTTTATTATTCTTATACTAACGGATCTCATGAAGGTTTTGTTGAGTTTTGTGTGATTGAAGTTTTCAAGTTTTGTGTTATCTTACGATGGATGAAAGAAGGATAGAAGAGCCTAATCTTGGGGATGCCCCGTCATCCCAAGATATTATCCAAAAATGAGCAACCAAATAAGCTTGGGGATGCCCCCGAGTGGCATCCCCTCTTTCTTCCAACAACTATCGGTATTTTACTCAAAACTATATTTTTATTCGTCACATGATATGTGTTTTGCTTGGAGCGTCTTTTATGTTATGAGTCTTTGCTTGTTTTATTTTTTATTTTAAGTCATCAATCCTTGCTAGTCACACATATTTGATATAGCCATAATCATGTCATGACTTGTTAGAATTGCTCTCTGTGCTTCACTTAAATCTTTTATGAGCAATAGACTTGCTCTAGTGCTTCACTTATATCTTTTTGAGCACGGTGTGCTTGGTATTTTTGAAGAAATGCTCTCTTGATTCACTTAGATTTATTTTAGAGTTAGTAAAATTTTGAAGAAATTTTCTCTTGCTTCACTTAAATTATTTTGAGAGAAAGAAAATTTGTTATGCTCATGATCTTCGCTTATATTTGTCTAAGCTTATGAAAAGCAACATGTGAAAATTAGTCCAAAGTGATAGATATCCAAGAAGGATAAAGAAAAAAATGTCATGATGATCATTGGACAAAATAAACTTGATTCTTAGTAATAGTTTTGAGATATGATGATGTGATATGTGAGTTATGTTGATGAGTAATTGTGCTTTAGTAAGAATATTGGCGTTAAGGTTTGTGATTCCCTATGCAAGTATGAAAGTCAATAGTCATGCAATGAAATTATATCCTACTTATGGTGCATTATTCGGTGTTATTTATGCTTAATGCTTGCTTATGAGATTATTCGTTTCTTAGTTGGTTGCTTCCCAATCTGTTGCTAGCCTTCATTTTGCACTAAGTATGACCTCTACTTGTGCATCCAAAACCCTTTAAACCAGTTTTGCCACATGAGTCCACTATATCTACCTATATGCGGTATTCTTTTTCCGTTCAAAGCAAATTTGTATGTGCCATCTCTAATTTTCAAAATAAACTTGTGTTTTGTGTGTTTGTTTCGCTCGCGGAACGGCAACGGGAGGCTAATATTTTACATGTTGGATGTGTTATTCTCATGATGAGTGTTTATTCACTTGTCATTGCACGAGAGCAAGGCAAAGGTCTTAGGGATGCCTAGTCCCGAAATGCAAAAAAATTGAATTTACTTTATGTTGTCAAATAATAAATTCCTTGGAAAGTGTTGGTATGGAGGGCACCCATGGATACGGTTAGCCATGGAAAGTGAAAGTATGGTGGGAAAAGGAATTTATTTTCTATTTGGGAAATGCCTATGGCATATCTAGCATAGAAAGTGTTGGGAACTCTAAGTCATTTTCGTTGGTGCGATGGATACACCTCCCAAAATGTTTTTATCTCTAAGTATTTATCTTTGAGCTGTGGCACCTCTACAAATCCCTACTTCCCTCTGCGAAGGGCCTTTCTTTTACTTTATGCATTTTTTTATTTTTGAATTTGAGTCTCCATCTTCTCTCATAAAAAGCACCAACTAGGAGGCAATATGATCATACTTAAGTATTGGGTGTAGCTAATATTCGAGTGTGTTTCATGAATGGATCAATGTTTGAGCATGATGGGATAGGGATATCATATTTTAGCATTTATATTTTCAAAGACATGGTTGCTTGTTGATATGCTTGCGTATCTAAATTATTATGTCAAAACTAGACTATTGTTTTGAATCACATAAAAGACCAAATATCCGTGCTATAAAGAAAAGAATATGATATGACATGATAAACAACACTCTACATCAATTTTTTGTTTTTATCACTTACCTAGTCGAGGACGAGCGGGAGTTAAGCTTCGGGATGCTGATACGTCTCCAACGTATCTATAATTTTTTATTGTTCCATGCTGTTATATTATCAATCTTGAATGTTTTACAATGTCATTTTATATCATTTTTGGTACTAACCTATTGACATAGTGCCAAGTGCCAGTTCCTATTTTTTTCCGTGTTTTTTACATCGCAGAAAATCAATAACGGACGGAGTCCAAATGCCCCGAAAATTTATGGAGATTTTTTATGGACCAGAAGGAACAGGTTGGGCCCTGGTTGCACCTGGGGGGAGTCCCAAGGAGGGGACAACCGACCAGGGTGCGTCAGGAGGCCCAGGCGCGCCCTAGTGGGTTGTGCCCACCTCGGGTGCCCCCCAGGCCGCCTCTTTGCTCTATAAGTACCCCAATATTCCAGAAACCCTAGGGGAGTCGATGAAATATCCATCCAGCCGCTGCAGAGTCCAGAACCACCAGATCCAATCTAGACACCATCTCGGATGGGGTTCACCACCTCCATTGGTGCCTCTCCGATGATGCGTGAGTAGTTCTTTGTAGACCTTCGGGTCTGTAGTTAGTAGCTAGATGGCTTTCCCTCTCTCACTGAATTCTCAATACAATGGTCTCTAGGAGCTCCATATGATGTAACCCTTTTGCGGTGTGTTTGTTGGGATCTGATGAACTTTGAGTTTATGATCAGTCATATCTTTTTATATCCATGAAAGTTATTTGAGTTTCTTTGATCTCTTATATGCATGATCTCTTATAGCCTCATATTTCTTCTCCGATATTTGGGTTTTGTTTGACCAACTTGTTCTATTTATCTTGCAATGGGAACATGTGCCCGGTAGTGTGTTCGATCTTACGGTGCTTGATCCCAGTGACAGAAAGGGAAACAACACGTATGTATCGTTGCTACTAAGGATAAAAAGTTGGGATCTATATCTACACAATAGATAAATGGATCTTGTCTACATCATGTCATCGTTTTTATTGCATTACTCCACTTTTCCATGAACTTAATACACTAGATGCATGCTGGATAGTGGTCGATTTGTGGAGTAATAGTAGTAGATGTAGGTAGGAGTCGGTCTACTAATCTTGGACGTGATGCCTATGTAATGATCATTGCCTGGATATCGTCATAATTATTTGAGGTTCTATCAATTTCCCAACAGTAATTTGTTTACCTACCGTTTGCTATCTTTCTTGAGAGAAGCCACTAGTGAAACCTATGGCCCTCGGGTCTTCTTTCTGATATATTTGCTTGCGATATACTTTTCCTTTGTATTTTTATTCAGATCTATTAACCCAAAAATACGAAAATACTTTGCCGCACTTTATTTTATTTACGATCTATTATTTCAATCTATTAAAAATTTCTGGCATCGTTACCCGAAAGGGATTGACAACCCCTTTAACACGTCGGGTTGCGAGGTGTTGTTATTTATGTGTAGGTGCTATTTACCTTGTGTTTAATGGTTCTCCTACTGGTTCGATAACCTTGGTTTCATCACTGAGGGAAATAACTACCTTCGCTATGCTACTTCACCCCTTCCTCTTTGGGGAAATACAAATGTAGTCCTAGCAGACAGGAGCTTTCTGGCACTATAGTCAGGGAGCAATCAGTGACGCATTCAATAATGCAAATGATTAAATTGTTAATATCATGTGCAATGGCAACGCTATCACAAATGATTTAATGGGGAAAACTATGTGTGATGCAACTGCGAACGGAAACGTTTTACTTGGAGAGACTATGTGGGATGTATATACGAACGGAAACGTACTTCTTAGATTAACTGTGTGGGATGTACATACTAATGGAAGCATACTCCTTGGATTGACTGTGTGTAATGTACATACGCACGGACATGTTTAGCTGGGACTGACTGTGTGGGATGTACTTACGACCGGAAACGATTTGGCATGTATAACTGTATTTTTATAGCACAAATATACGTATAACTATATTTGATCGCTCTCCCGTCGCACACGACCTCACTTTGCCGAGCGTGTGTGACTGGACGGCCTATCCTCGATGGTTTTTGGGTCATGTGGGAAGGACCCACCTATCGCAGTCACTCACTAGGCGACGGTTCAGAACGCCGTCGTGGAAATGGGTTAAAAACCGTTTGTATAGCACCTTGCTGTACTAGTGACTTGTATCATTCAAACAATCAATACACTACATAGATCTAACGGAACTTACTCAGATTTCATGGACTGGGAGAACATAACCATAGGATTTCTATTTCAAAAAGGAGGAGGTAGCAGTAACAAGAGAAACCCTAGGATCTATTTGACACATAAATGGATATAGACGACTCATTGTCGAAGTCGTCGCCCCAGTGGTCACCAGAGTAACTGTGGACCTCCGGCTCCGGCTGCGGAAGCACGATGCCGTCGATGATGTTAGGTTGCAATGATACCTCACCGACGGTGAAAGCAACCTCTGTCTCCATCTCCATGCCGTGCTGCGGTGCTTTAGCAGTCCCTACGTCGCAACTCCCTCCGATGGGGCGCTTCGGTGGCATCCTCATACACCGATGGCTTTGAGGACAGAGAGCGGCGTCAAGGATGCAAGCGGAGAGAGACGATTGTGTGTGTGGTGAGGAAGGGGGTGCAGCCGCTCGGGCGCGCCATTAATATGGAGTAGTGGGAGAGAGGCGGGCAGCGGTCAAACCACTGGCTCGCCTCCCGGTGAGCCTACACACTGGACTGCTGGCATGCCTTCTGTCATTTCACACAGCTACTCGCACGCCTCCCGATGACACTGTGCAGCGAGCACGCCTCTCGTCAATTCACACACCTGCATGCATGCCTCTCGGTCTGCCTGCGTGGCGGATTGCTCGCATGCGTCCCGTCAACTCACGCCTGCTCGCACGGCACACGGGTCGCGTGGTGGCACGTATATTGTTTTTCTCTTTTGATGATCAATGTTGTTGCTTTATTGCTTAACCGAAGCATGGCACGTATCCATTGTTGGTCTAACGCTCACGGTTCGAATAAATGAACCGTTTGTGGTATTAGTTCCCAATTATTAATAATCTCCCGTTTGTAAGAAGATAAAGATTACATCTAAACTGGTCTAAAATTTGAGAAAAAAGTACAATGCCAATTTGTATTGGTGTCCATATGACAACACAATAAGTTTCATGAATTTCCAATAAGTTTTGGATGTACTAGAATTAAAAAATCAAGACTCTCAATGTTTGAAATTTCTTGCATGGGGAGTAAACATGCACCCAGTGAGACACATGTGTTTTTGCACTCCATTTAGGTGCACTGTCACGTGTGCGTGTAGCTCAAATTTGATTTTTGCACATTATACCCCTAGAAAAACAATCAAGGTACTAAAACATCTTAATGATTTCTGTTTTTTTTTCAAAATTAAAACGTCCCTCCTTTGGTGACATATGTTAACCGCGGGATAATTTAACATGCATCGTAGTTGCGGTGGAGGCGTGGTGTGTGTGTGCGCGCGCGCATCTGGGGTTGGGGGTGGTTGGCAGTACACTATGATTCGTGAGCCACCGTGTGGGTTGGCCGTTTTGTGAGGCAGGTGCCACATCAAAGTCATGAATTCGTTATTTAAATCATTACACAACCCTTTCATACATACATGTTTTGGCCACATGCATTCAATGGTTGTCCTACATGACACTCACTCTCGTGTGATGCTTTTTGTGGGCCCGCAGGTCGTCGTCCATCACATTGACCAATAGCCGGCTAAGACGTTAATTTGACCAACAAGGTAGGATCTCTTTTGTTTGTGTTATGGTGGGAGTATATAGTACGCGTCAAAGTGCTGGGAGGGGACTAGCATATATACTATATGTACGCGTCCGTCAACAAGTAGACGTCACCTAGTGTCGGGACTTTTTGGTTTCAAGGCATGCGCCACATTAAAGTTGTGAAATTGGCTATTCGAACATCACACAACACCTCTTTGGGCCACATGCATGCAGGCGGTGGTTATCCTAGGACACTCACATGTGACGCTTCCATCTATGGGCCCGAGAGGCCATCGTCGATGCATGCATCACTTTGACCTACATCGGGAGAGGTTAATTAATTTCACCATCAAGGAGGATTCTTTTTGGGTTGTATTACGACAGGAGCATATAGTATGCATCGAAGAGGGGGAAGGGGACCATCATATGTAGTACGCTTCATGAACCTCGATTTGTGTGGGGACTTTACAGTTTTCGAGGCATGTGCCACATCAAAGTTGTACATTTTGGGTATTCGACATATGTTTGGCCCACATGCAAAGCGATGGTGGTTGTCCTCTCGCACCCACTTAAGTGGTTATCAGCGATATCGATGCTTTCCATCCGTGGGCCCGCTTGGTCCCTCACTACTTTGCCTCACAATGAGAGAGGTTAATTTGACTTAGCAGGGGATTATTTTTTGTTTGTAATATGATATATATATGTATATATATATATATGGGTCATGCTCTGGGACGACTACAGTTTGAGGACACACATGCATGTGTACGCATGAATCCCTCCGATCGAGTCAAAATGGCTAGTACCACACCAAGTCATGAACCGATCTCACTCTGTGTGGGGACTGTATGATTTTCGACGCACGCGCCACATCAATGTTGTGAAATGGTATTCAAACATGCATGCACGCATCACCTCCATACATATGCATGTAGTGGTTGTCTTCGAACTGTACACTCCCTCGCGTGGTTATTGGCGACAAGCCTATAGATTCGTGGGCCCGCGTGGACATCCATGATCATCTTGACTGACAACAAGATGGGTTATCATGGCAGATTCTTCCTTTGGTTCGTGTTATCGTAGTATAGGTCATGGTGAGATTCAGACCTAATTAAGGTCATGCATGCATGCATGAATCCCTATCATCGGCTTGAAGTGTGGTGTGACATACATATGCATCATCAACCAACCCTCGCCCCGTGTGGGGATTTCTGGTTCGAAAGCATGGTGCCACATCAAAGTTGTTCCATTGTGTATTCAAACACACCTCTCCATACATATGTTTGGGCCACACACAGGCAGTGGTTGTCTTCAGGGACTAGCTACTTGCATGACTATTGGCGAGCTAGCCCATATCTGGGGTCGCTTGAACGTCCATCACTTTTACCAACAACAAGAGAGAGGTTGTACGACCAAGGTGGATTATTCTTGGTCCATTTTATGATACATCTTCGTGTGATGCCCTCTCCGGCCCACTAAATGAAAGTGTGTGGGGGAGGGGCTGCTACTTCGCACTTTGCTAGGTGAACCTCCATGGGGGGCATGCATTCATAGCTTAGGATTCCCCTCCTCCAACACGAGGGGGCAAGCAATACCGTGTGCATTGCGAGAAATATGCCACATCGAAGTTGTATTTGGTATCTGAACATTAAATCACCCTTTTTAGAAATATATTTGGTCCACATGCAAGTGTGTTCGTGTTCTGACCCTTTCCTGTGTCATTTCGCCAAATTTATGAACATTAGACAGGTCGGCTGACGCAACAGACACAGTTCACTCACACTAATCGCGTGCCACGCCAGTGCCCCTGTCACGCACATCTGCATAGTACATTGGGCTCCACGAGGCTTCCCCTCTCAAAAATATCTACCTGCCTGTAGATTTTTTCTGTTTGATAATACACGGTTATTATGTTTTGACAGTGTGTGATGTTTCTTTTTCCAGCTCCCGCTTGCATCCCTCGAAACTATCTTCCCGCCTCGAGGGTTTTTCTATGTAATAACACACGGTTGTTATTTCTGGACTGTGTGGGATGCACGATCATCCAAATTTTCAATAGCACCGGCATTTCACTCCTGCGACTGACTCTTGCGTAGTAAAATTTTCAGTAGCCGCATCATTTCCTATACACACCCCTCGCCCCCCTCCACACACACACACACACCAAAACCTCCTCGGGCACGCGCGCGCAAACACACACACACCCCTCCCTCGATTGAAACCCTAGCAAGGTCACTGCCGCTGCAAGGCCTCCATTGTCAACATCTGCCGGTTTGCCCGTGTAGCTTACCTACTGATCTCCATATCCAGGCTACCCTATGTTTCTTAGATGACGCCTGCCAAACGCCCCCTTTCCCACTCCAGAGCGTCGCAGTCTATGCCCGGCTACGCTTCCCGTGGAGCTTGAGGAGTGACTAGCCCAAAAGAGGTGTATCCCGGTCTCTTCACCCGACGTTGCCGAGGTGGCCGCCGAGGAAGCTGACGAACATTGCTGGCCACAGGCACTCAATCAGCGGGCTAGAGTATGCGGCTATGTCGCGGACGCTGGCTACGACATTGAGGTCGTCAAGAGCGATGGCCTAACGCGGGTATGTCATAGGTTAATTGGCCCACCCCCAACCCCTCGGGTTCAACCGCCATCGATCTCATCCATGGCCCCGCCGCTGATCTCCTCTGGCTCACTGTCAAGAATTTGCCATCCTACATCGCCATCAATCCCCTTTTGTCATTTCTGAGGGACACACTCCGCGACCCTGGCTTGGGATCCATAGCTCCAAAGTTAGACCTCATCGACGACGACCACGAGGAGGGCACCCTCTCTGGCTCTTCCAAGGGAAAAGAGCCCACCTGCGACACCAGGGAGGGCACCCTACAGCCGTGCTGTTTCAAGGGGAAGGAGCCCATCTGCGACAAGTATCCAGGGTCCATGCTCTTCCCAAGAGAATGAGCCCATTTGTGACAAGTGAGGAAAAACATGATTTGTTTTGTCGTGCTTGTTCACAGGGGGGAACCCATGATTTGTTTTGTCGTGTCCCTTTTGTAGTGTAGTGAGAATATGTCCAGTTTTAATTGCTATATTTGGTTGTTTCCAGTATGCGTTGTTTATTTCAGTTGTTCAAAATGTGATGCTCTATATGTGCAACTATTTACTGTGCAGTACATTTCATCAATCCATTTTTAAACATACCGATAGGAATGCATATACTTGCTTGCTGTTAAGCCTGTTATAGCTAGCATATGCCTCTTTTAAAGTTTTTAAATTGTTCGGTAGTTTGTAGTTAGCATATGTCCAGTTTCAAATGCTATCTTAGGTTGTTTGTAGTATGCCTTGTTTATTCTAGTTATTCACAACGTGATGTTCTATATGTTCAAGTATGAACTGTGCAGTTCAATTTCATTAGTACTAGATTCGACCATACCACTATGAATGACTACATTTGGTTGTTGCATCTTGTAGCTAACACACCTTTCCATTTTTATTTAACAATAACCAGTGTACTTAGACGAGCATAATACCAGTTTGAATGACTATGTTTGCTTGTTGTTAAATGTTAGGCCTGTTGCAGTTAACACACCTTTCCACTTGTTTTGCTTTACTAGCATGCTTAAACATGCACACTGAATCTATCTTTTGGAGATTATTTTGTCTGCCATGGATATATTTGGTTGATGTTTAGCCTGTTGTGCTTAAGACGCCTCCCGATGTACTTACACAGGACAATTTTGGGAATGGCTACTGTTTTCCATTGAGGTTAGTTCCATCTCATGGCTTATATATACTCACTTTTCATGGCTTATATATACTCACTGTTCAGGATATCGGTAGCTGGTACCATATAGTCCGGGGGCTGATAAGGGACTAATCAGTGAATCGGACTTTTAGCTAATATATTTGTAACCCATTTATCGTTAGGTTAACTAGGGCCATATGTAGTGTATCTGAGGCTATATAGCAACATGCATTGTACTTAATGTCTAAATATGCAATCCTGGGCTACATAGCAACAAGGAAGAGTGTTACCTTAATGTTCTGATGATGTCTAGATATATGTAGAGGAGCAGCAACAGCAACAACAATAACACAGCCCTGTTTGGATACTCAACCTAGCTAGAGGTTAGAGTTAGGGGATATTGGGTTCCTAGCCACACCTTGCCACACTTTTGCCACACCTAATCTTAGGCAACTTTGACTAAGTTGGGTAGGTGTTTGGTTCTAGCCACACCTAAGCTAAGAAATTTTTTATGAGCAATGAACCCCACATGTCATAGGCATAAAAAGTGTGGCAAGATTCCCTTAGGTAAGCCAAAGTGTGGCTAACAATTTGAGCAACTCAACTAAGGCAAGTGTGGCAATATATGGTAAAGATAGTCACAATCCAAACAACCCCTTAGTTTCTAGCTGATGACTAGCCCTGAACTAACTCCATCCAAAGAGGTGTTTGGATGACAGGATTAGATTAACAATAAATGCACTAGGAGAACTAGCTCCAATTAGCACCTCTTGGGTGGGATAGTTTTTCAGGTGGGTTAGATGCAACTAGCTCACACTAGCCCTCATGTTTGGATATACTTTAGGGCTATTTGAGACCAAACTAGCTCAAACTAACTCTAACCCATGGATACAACAGCAGTTAATCAACCGATAGTTTGTAAAAATGCAATAAACTCCTTTTGGCCCATAATATAAGTTGTTAATTCATATAATATGTGATTATATTGGATGTTGTCGGTGTCAAAACCGGCGGATCTCGGGTAGGGGGTCCTGAACTGTGCGTCTAAGGCGGATGGTAACAGGAGGCAGGGGACACGATGTTTACCCAGGTTTGGGCCCTCTTGATGGAGGTAAAACTCTACGTCCTGCTTGATTGTTCTTGATGATATGAGTATTACAAGAGTTGATCTACCACGAGATCGGAGAGGCTAAACCCTAGAAGCTAGCCTATGGTATGATTATATGTTGTCCTACGGACTAAAACCCTTCGGTTTATAGAGACACCGGAGGGGGCTAGGGTTACACAAGGTCGGTTACAAAGGAGAAGATATCCATATCCGTATTTCCTAACTTGCCTTCCACGCCAAGTAGAGTCCCATCCGGACACGGGACGAAGTCTTCAATCTTGTATCTTCATAGTCGAACAGTCCGGCCAAAGGATATAGTCCGGCTGTCCGGAGACCCCCTAATCCAGGACTCCCTCAGTAGCCCCTGAACCAGGCTTCAATGATGATAAGTCCGGTGCGCAGTGTTGTCTTCGGCATTGCAAGGCGGGTTCCTCCTCCGAATACACCACGAAAAAGTTTGAATACAGGGATAGTGTCCGACCCTGCAAAATAAGTTCCACATACCACCGTAGAGAGAATAATATTTCCACAAATCTAATTTGCTGACACGTTTTGACAGCATGACATCACGCCATGGCCCGGTCATTCACTACTAGGAAAAGGGCTACTAATGGCGCACCAGTTTTGCCTAGTAATGGTGCATCAGTGGTGCGCCATTAGTATCACACCACTAGTATTTTTTACTAATGGCGCACCACTGGTGCGCCATTAGTATCTAGTATACTAATGGTGCACCAGTGGTGCGCCATTAGTATAGGCCATGGTGCGCCATTAGTTTAGGCCACTGGTGCGCCATTAGTATTTTTGAATTTTGAAGACGGGAAAATAGTAGTGGCGCACCGTCTAACCCCCTCCGTGCGCCATTGCTATTTTTGAATTTTGAATTTGGATCTGGATCGTGATTCTTTTTCTCATTTTTTGCTCGTTTTTTTGCTCATTTTTTGGCACGATAATATTTCAAATTTTGTTCCTATTTTGGATCTTATACGTTCTTTTGCCGTGTTCTTTTGCCGGAGAGGAGTTCGCCGGAGAGGAGTTCACCGGAGAGGAGGAGGAGGAGGAGGAGGTCGCCGGAGAGGCGCTCGCCTACATCACCGGAGAGGAGGAGGAGGAGTTCGCCGGAGAGGAGGAGGAGGA
>NC_041392.1:331938100-331963422 GCF_002162155.2 Triticum dicoccoides | reverse complement strand
AGGGAGGAGGAGGTCACCGGAGAGGAGGAGGAGGTCGCCGGAGAGGAGGAGGAGGAGGTCGCCGGAGAAGAGGAGGGTAGTATGGTGGAGGAGAGAAGGGAAGATGGAGTGGAGGAGAGGAGGAGATGGAGTGAAGGAGAGGTGGAGTGGAGGAGAAGAATGAAGAGGTAAGGAGGAGAGGACCACGCCCAGCCATATATACGGCATAGTAATGGCGCACCGCGGGCAGGTGCGCCATTACTAACTTTTTTTTGATTTATTTTGAATTTTGAAGGCGGGAAGATACTAATGGCGCACCATGGGCAGGTGCACCATTAGTAAATTTTTTTGACTTATTTTGAATTTTGAAGGCGGGAAGATAGTAATGGCGCACCATGGGTAGGTGCGCCATTAGTAAGTTTGATTTTTTTTGAATTTTTTTGCCTCTCCAGATCTTAAAAGCCTCGTATCTTTTTTTCTGTTAGGTTTTTGAGAATTTTGAAAATGTTTAACAAGGTTTCCCCATTAAATTCGGATGTAACTTTTCGAGTAGATGATTTTTCATATAAAAAACTTTTTCATCCGAGTTCGTACGCAAAAGTTATGCCCATTTTACAAATTCTCGAGAGATTTCGCAAATAAAGTCGAAATTCATATTTGTAAATTGTCACAACAACTAGACCACATATCACATGGGAAACTTATTTTCTTTTATTTTTTTTGACATTTCCATCATTTTTTTTATTTTTTTAAACTGAAAAGGCGGTCCACGGGGGGGTGTGCATTCGGTGGAAGTGGTGGCCAAGTTACTAATGGCACACCGTGGCATGGTGCGCCATTACTAGTTCAACTAGTAATAGCGCACCACTCTCACGGTGCGCCATTACTAGTTTTGATTTTTTTTTAATTTTTTGTTTTTACTAATGGCGCACCGTGGATGTGGTGCGCCATTAGTATTTGGACACTAATGGCGCACCAACACATGGTGCGCCATTAGTATATAGTAATGGCGCAGCACATGTCTGGTGTGCCATTAGTGTCAATTCCATCTATAGCCATTTTCCTAGTAGTGATTATTTGAACCGTTTTTCTTCAACCAGCCCCGCACATAACGCAAGGCGGTTTCCTTGACACGTCTCATCAAAGCAGAGATCGTGTTCCCCTTATCACGGGATTCTCATCAATACAAACGTGGGTAACCCAACCGTGCCTGCTGGTATGACTCCTAGATCTTAGGTAAGTCTCAAACGGCCACGAGGAGGACGCCTGATATTCACCCCCTTTATAAAGGGACAAGGCTTTTTCTTTTTCCCCTCCCGCGCTCAATCAAATCCTTCCCCCGCCTCGAGTTCTAACACCCAAAGCTCAGGTCAGGTGCTTCGGACCTTCAATCATGTCCAGACCCAACCTTCAAGGCCGGTGATGCCTTCCTCCGTCACGGAGGAGGACATCAAGAACTTAAGGGAGGCCAGATATCTTACCGCCGAAATTTCGCATAGGCTGCCCGCCCGAGGGTAGGTCGTCCCTACTCCTGAACCCAACGAGAGCATTGTGTTCGTCTCCCACATCCTCCAAGGACTATGCCTCGGTCTAGATCCCTTTGTTAGGGGTCTTATGTTCTATTACAGGCTGGATTTTCATGATCTGGCGTCGGATTCCCTTCACATCTCGTCATTTATTGTCGTATGTGAGGCCTTCCTCCGCATTACCCCTCACTTCAGCCTGTGGCTCAAGACCTTCGATGTTTAGCCGAAGACGGTCGAGGGGCAGTATGCAGCGTGCGGAGGTGCTCTAATAAGCAAAATTGCTGACGCTCCATGGCCAAATGGTTCCTTTCCAGAGGTGTCCGAATTGTGGCAGCAGGAGTGGTTTTACGTCATAGCTCCCCGAAGTGCCAAATAGGTAGCCGCCCCCACCTTTCGCTCAGGCCCCCCCCCACAACCGATGTCATGGATCAGCAGGGGGCTAAGCTGGGGTCCAGCCAAGGACGTGCCAATACTGCAGAGCCGTATCCGAGATATCTTCAAGGGAGATTTCAGTCTGGTTATGGTAATGCAAGTTATGCTGGTTCGTCGAGTCCAGCCCTGCAAACGCCGACCCCTCCACATGTGGGAATTCAACCCTGAAGGACCGCGCACTATTCATCATTTCCTCGGCATGACGCATGAGGAGATGTACAAATCGTTCTTCGGACCCCAAATAGAGTGTCCGGACACCACCGAGGACGTGGGCCTGAGCTGAAACTGCCCCGTTGTCCAAGTAAGTAATCCCATGGCCAAACACACTATCCTTTTATTTATCATGACATCATTCTGAAGAATTGCTCTTTGACCAGTACTGGATAACAAAGGCGAAGATGATCCGGTGTTCGGCCCCCCTTCCTGAGGGATTGGACAATCCGATGCTGGAAAAGATGCTCGAGCCAACACCTTGTCTAGTGCCCTCAAAGGAAGAAGAAGGGGGGAATAAAGAGGGCAAAAGCGGGCCTCCATCGCTACCTATTCCAATCGAGGGAATGAGCGCTTCCGCGAGGGAGGATAACCAAGGGGAAGAATCTGATATTCTCTCTCCCCGGGGAAGGAAGAGGACTACCTCTGAAGATCCGAAAACTAAGGTTTCCAAACGGGAGAAGAAATCTCCGCCAGAGGGTCCTGCCTCGGAGGGTATTCTTGCCGCACAATGTCCGCGCAGGGATCAGCCCTCTATCGAGCTGTAAGTAATCAAAAATTACTTAATACTGAAGATATCCTACCTTACTTCCAAGGACAATAACTGATGCTTATAAATTGTAGTCCGGATCCCAGCCCTTCTCGACAGAGTTCATCTTCGGGGGATCTTCTTCCGGAGATGATGGAGAGCGAAACGCCTCCCCCGGACTCCCCAGCTCAAGAAGCGAGCGACCTTAAAGTGTCATCGCAAAGGGTATCTCTGGATCCACTAGGGCCAGATGATAACCCTTTGGCTGCCCAGGATCCCCTGTATCCGGCTCCTAAGGAGAGCAACAGCAAGGGTCCATACAGTGTGCGGTCGGACGCACTGAAGGATCTTCTGGGGCAAGCTATCGTCTCGGAAGCGCATCGTATGCTAATGGGTATGGTAATTGAAAGGATTTCATCCGCTGAAAGCGGTTTGCACGAAGCTTTTATGAGTTTGCTGAAAGGCTTCGAGGTACATGAAATAATGTATGCCTTTAACAGTACCACATATGTTAGGTATGCCCATGCAGATAGTATCCCCTGAGACTCTAGTTGTCGTCGAGAACGGCGGCAAACAAAGGATCATAGTCCCAGGTAACAACCATACCGCCTTTATGTGCAGGTGGTTGAAGCTCCGGCGGCTAGCCGGACTGATGGGTTTGCCGAACTAAAGCGGCAACTAGATGCGGCAGATGCCGACATCGTGCTTGTCAACAAGCGGCTTGACGAGGCACATGGTGAGCGATTTTTCTGGTGATCGTCACATAATAAGAGCAGCATGATGCCAGTATCTTTAATATGTTGTGATTGTAGATGGAGCTGCCATCGTGGAGACCCTTCGGGCGGAGCTTGCCCGAGCCAAGGAGCAAGCAAGGAGTAGCAATGCGGCCACTTTAAATGCGGCCGAAGAGTTAAGGGCCGAACATGCCGCGCATTGCGAGAGCAAGGAAAAAATAGCCAAGCTGGCTGCGGAGTTAAAAGATGCTGCTGGCCGTTACCAGCTTCTTGAAGAAGAAAACCGGGCGAAGGCGACGGACCTGGAGAAGGCCCGGGTGGCTGTCAGGGAAGCCTGCTCCAAAATTAGAGCGACGAAGGAGGAGCTAAATCAAGCTGCAGATATCGTGTCTGGGAAGCCCTTCTTGTTGCGGACTAAGTTTGGATATCTGAAGTATGCTCCTCTGGACCAGTTATGGAGTTCTATGGACGCGTACATGGATTTGGCTGCAAGTGCTGCTGATGCAGCCGAGTACTTCAAGGATCACAAAGGTCCTGAAATGGAAAAGCTGTTCTGGTCGCAGTTTCACGCTCCAGTCCGTCCGCTGCTGCTGAATGAGCGATTGACCGGTTGGCCGGAGCTCCATAGGTTGTCCGGACTTGCCATGAGGTCCGTTCTGGATCACCTGTGGCCGGGAGGGCCAAGGCCGAATAGCTACTTTAGCTTAGTGCAATAATTCCTTGATGCTGTGCCACACATCGATGTCGTAAAGAGATCAGCATGCATAGAAGGTGCGCGGATGGCCCTTGCCCGTGTCAAAACATACTGGGCGGAGATGGAGGCCACCACTGTTGCGGCATAGGGTTCGCCCATAGGCCGAGTGGCTGCCGAGCACTACTTTGAAGAAGTCCTTGAAGGCGCTCGTTCGATAGAAGCTCAGTGCTCGAAGAATATTATTTTCTAGTGACATGTAGTCCCATTGTACAAACAATGTTTTTCTGAATTAATCAAGGCTGTATTTATACTTTTGCCCGAAAGTACTATGATGCCTCCTGTGCAGCTGTTTATGTATATATGTATATAACATGAAAGTTTGTAGTCGTCGGCTTCCGCCCCCACGCATATAATGCGGGGGTGTTCGCAAAAGATGCATATCCACAATTGATCCAATGTTTTGGTCCGTTAAGGAGGTGATAGCATAGCAAACGAGGCAATCAGACTATATTGCTTTAACACTTTCACTTAGCCATAGGAGTTTGACAGTGGGGCTACTATACAGCCTCTGGTACTTCTGCGCTCGTCCGAATACGGGGCACGTACGTACATGACCGGGAAACGGCCCTTCGTTAATGCGAAGGAATCCCGAAGATTCCAATTAGTCATCGAGTGGTTGACCAGTCTCTCGCTATATCATGATAGTTAGTTTTCGCCTTTCTCTACTGAGGTGCTCATCCGGATGAACCAGGGCACAATCGCAGTAGTTCTCCCAGTCCTACCTTAGCCGATATAACGGAACGTAAGGTACCAAAACATGGGAGCCGGGCAAACCCAACATTTGACCAAAGGCATGATTCAGAGTTGATGCATATAGGGCCAAACTCGCGACGTCGAACACTCCCTAAGGTGCTTGGTCTTTATAACATATACCGGGCTAAACAATGCCCTTTATAAGAAAGCCCAGGTGTCCAGGTACGTACAAAATCCTGGCGTGGCCACATGCCAATAACGCCGTCATCCTTCTTGGTTGTGTGGAGTATCCGGAGGATGTGAGCAACAAGAGACAGTAAAAAAGGTTTACGCGGGGCTTTAATCTAAACAGAAACCTTTGGGCGGGTCCCTGCTGCACGTCTGCGCCTGTGTCTCCGTTGTGCTGTGTCCTGGATGGGCGTAGCACGATTGTCACCTGCCAAAGGAAAGAACTTAGGTGAAAGTTGCCATGCCAAAAAGAAGAATGAATTATCAAGATTCCAGAGAGGCCTAGTTGAGCCGGGCTGGCCCTGATCACACGCGGGAAGCCCCTGGTATCGTTTTATGAGGGTTCGAAAACCAATCTCATGCATGTATGATGCAACGCCGGACTCGTCTAACCGTGTTCGTGGTCTTGACGACCTGCCATTTTTTCTGGTTGGTGAGGCCGTCTAGTGTGCGGCTGTTAGAGCCGCCGCGTCCTCTTCCGTACGTAAAGAACGGTTGGTGTTTCTGCTAACTGCAATGACGCCTCGTGGACCGAGCATCTTGAGCTTGAGAAAAGCATAATGCGGTATTGCGTTAAAACGAGCGAAAGCCGCCCTTCCGAGTAGTGCTTGAAAATCACTTCGGAATGGAGCAATGTGAAAAGTTAACGTTTCACTTCGGAAGTTATCGGGAGAACCGAATACCACCTGTAGTAGTAGAGAGCCCGTGCAGTGGGCCTCTTGGCCTGGTATTACTCCCTTGAAGGTAGTACTAATGTGGCTTATTTGTGTCGGGTCTATCCCGATTTTGCGGACTGTGTCCTAATATATCAGATTTAGATCACTGCCGCCGTCCATGAGGACCCTTGTGAAATGGTACCCATTTATTATTGGGTCTAACACCAAGGCCGTCAGTCCTTCGCGCCAGATATGTTTATCGTGATCCCTTCGGTCAAAAGTGATCAGGCGGGCCAACCAGGGGTTGGACCTAGGGGTGACGGGCTCTATGGCGCGTGTGCATCAGAGTGCGTGATTGCTTCTCCTCTTTGTCACATGGATCACGTTTACTGTTTTAACCTCTAGTGGGAAATTTTTCTGTCCTCCGGCGCTTTGCTTGCGAGGTTCATCCTCGTCTTTGATTGGTGTCTCTTCCCCTTTGTGTTCGGCATTTAGCTTACCGGCCTGCTTGAAAACCCAACATTCTCTATGGGTATGATTTGCAGGTTTGTCTGGGGTGCCATTAATTTGACAGAGTTTGTCGAGAATTTTGTTTAGGCCAGATTGTCCTTCTTTGCCGCCTTTGAAAGGCTTTTTCCGCTGACCTGGTCGGGAGCCCCTGAATCCGGCGTTTACCGCTGTGTTATTTGGGCTACCTTCTTTAATTCAATGCTTGTTTTTGTTGCGTCATGGTTTACCATTGCCATGCCTTACTTCGTATGTGCTTGGGTCGCTGGTGCTGCTATGGGCCAACCAACTTTCCTCGCCCGCACAAAAGCGGGTCATGAGGCTTGTTGGGGCTGCCATTGTTCTTAGTTTTTCTTGACCGAGGTGTCTGGCAAGCCATTCGTCTCGGACGCTGTGTTTAAAAGCTGCTAAGGCTTCGGCGTCCGGACAGTCAACTATTTGGTTCTTCTTGGTGAGGAACCTGTTCCAAAGCTTTCAGGCGGACTCTCCGGACTGTTGGATTATATGACTTAAATCGTCTGCATCCGGAGGTTGGACATAAGTCCCTTGAAAATTGGCCCGGAAAGCATCCTCGAGCTCCCCCCCAAGTTTTCGGGGAGGCTTTTCAGCCAGTGCCTTGCTGGCCCTATAAGCTTGAGGGGCAAGTATTTAATGGCATGGAGATCGTCTCCATGAGCCATATGAATATGGAGGATGAAGTCCTCTATCCAGACTCCCGGGTCTGTTGTTCCGTCATATGCCCCTGTGTTCACTGGTTTGAATCCCTCTGGGAATTCATGATCTAGCGCCTCAATAGTGAAACATAGTGGGTGTGCGGCACCCCTGTATTGGGATGCGCCATAGTGTTCGGACGGTTGTAGTATTCGGTGTTGGTCGTATACCGCATCGCACTTCCTAGATCCATAGATAGATCTGGTCACGTCGGATTTTTGACGCAAGTTCTCACGTAGAACGTGTGTTGAATTATGCATGACTTTGTTAGCCACTCTATCGCGTTCACGGGGTGGTGGATCCGGCCGGTTGGCCGTATCACTTTTCGGCTGTATGGGCTCTAAGGCCTCATCATCGAATTCCAGTAATTGCTTGCGCTTTGGATAGCTATTTGGATGGTAACTTCCACCATACATTGTTACTTTGTTCCACTTGCTGTTGAGCGTATCTTGTGCGACCTTGAGCCTTTGCTTTTGTTTCTTCAGGCTTCTCACTGTGGCAGTAAGCCTTCTGCGGAGGTTATCTTGCTCCAAGTGTGTTTCCGGGATGATGGGTGCATCTTCGTCCGGACTGTTCTCTTCCCTAGACGGGGATTGATGAGGCTTATCTTTGGTGTCATCGTATTCGGACATCGGATCTGTACTATGTTTGCAGTTTGCATCTTGATCATTTTCTGCCACCGAGGTGGTGCAGTTGTCGTCTCTTCCAGAGTCGTGTGGACTATTATTATCGCTGTTTTTGCTATGGCCGGACTTAGAGCGGCGCCGGTGACGTCGGCACTTGGGTTGCTTCATAGAGGGGTCATCCTCCGCTTTCTCATCGCCATTGGCTTCGTTGGGGGTGTCCACCATGTATACGTCATGTGATGAAGTAGCGGTCCAGCGCCCTATGGGCGGTGGTTCCGGTTCGTCTCCTACATCGTTGTCCATACCGTTGATGTCTTCGGAGTCGAAGTCGAGCATGTCGGTTAAGTCGTCGACAGTGGCTACTAAGTGGGTGGTGGGTGGGCAGCGAATTTCTTCGTCGTCCACGTCCCATTCTAGCCGGACATAGTTCGGCCAGGGTTCTCCTGATAGGGAGAGAGACCTTAATGAATTTAGCACATCTCCGAAAGGTGAGTGCTGAAAGATATCCGTGGAGGTGAACTCCATGATCGGTGCCCCGTCGGTTTCGACAGGCATAGATGTAGGCGGCTCGAAGTCCGTGCCCGGGGATAAATCCAGTGGTTCGGCAACACGGCTCTCGTATGGGGTGAAGTTAGTGTCCGGCTCTATCGCCACTAAGAGTGCGGCCTCCATGGCTGGGTCCATCCCTCCGCTCTCGGATGGTGTGACTTGCTCCGGATTAAAGGTTGGGGTAGCTGCGGATGCGATCTCCCGAACACTGTTCGATGGTAGAGTTATGTCTTGCTCGTCGTGATTGCGCGGCTCGTCTGGCATGGGCTCGAATCCGTCGAAGATCAAGTCTCTGTGGATATGGGCCGTGTAATTCAAGTTTCCAAATCTGACCTGATGGCCAGGGGTGTAGCTCTCTATCTGCTCCAGATGGCCAAGCGAATTGGCCCATAGTGCAAAGCCGCCGAATACGAAGATCTGTCCGGGGAGGAAAGCCTCACCCTGGACCGCATCGCTAGCAATGATCGAAGGAGCCATCAAGCCTTATGGTGACGACACAGTGGAACTCTCAATGAAAGCACCAATGTCGGTGTCAAAACCGGTGGATCTCGGGTAGGGGGTCCCGAACTGTGCGTCTAAGGCGGATGGTAACAGGAGGCAGGGGACACGATGTTTACCCAGGTTCGGGCCCTCTTGATGGAGGTAAAACCCTACGTCCTGCTTGATTGTTCTTGATGATATGAGTATTACAAGATTTGATCTACCACGAGATCGAAGAGGCTAAACCCTAGAAGCTAGCCTATGGTATGATTGTATGTTGTCCTACGGACTAAAACCCTCCAGTTTATATAGACACCGGAGGGGGCTAGGGTTACACAAGGTCGGTTACAAAGGAGGAGATATCCATATCCGTATCGCCTAGCTTGCCTTCCACGCCAAGTAGAGTCCCATCCGGACACGGGACAAAGTCTTCAATCTTGTGTCTTCATAGTCCAACAGTCCGACCAAAGGATATAGTTCGGCTGTCTGGAGACCCCCTAATGCAGGACTCCCTCAGATGTTATATGATATTATAAAAGAGTGTTGTACTACATCATTGTGCAATTTCCGTGTAGCTTCTAATATTAACTTGTTGCTTTTAGGTACATATGTCATTGGTAAATATCCGCACTTCGACCCTTCCTGTGTATGGTGTAATGAGATATCGATGAACCAGCATCAAGTGAGGAAGATGATAAAGATGTTAGTAAAATGGGTCAAAAGATGTCAACTAAACTATTTTTTGCACTTTATCCAAGACAACAATGAACTGCAGGATGGTAAGTAAGAACTTTGCAGCCTTCTTTTTATTGCCCATAATGAGTTGTGTTAGATGACAATGTGTGAATCTTTTTTCGTTTGCAGTGGTTCCCAATGTAGTTTACTCAAGATTACCTATCAAACTACATGATTGGTGGGCATGCAAAGGTTAAAGTATTTCTACCAAAACACGATGATTATCTAAATGTTTTCATAAAGACCATGAAGGATGGATAGTCAGCCATCACAAGGGGTTGCCCTAGAGTCGTGCGTGCCTTTTGCATGGAGGAGGGCACAATATGGGCATTCCACTTCACCTTGTTTAGCAACCAGAATGTATTTCGCCTCTTTCTTTACCGTCTTTAATAGTACAAGTATACAACTGTGCTTCATCATTCTTTATTTGGTGCTTATGTAATTATTGAACATATGTACATATCAATCGAATAATGCATTGGTTGTTTGAACTTGATGGATATGAATAAAGCTATAGCATACTTTCATATTCAAATCCGATACAATTTGAAATAGCAGCAACAAAATTACGGTGAAATTACGATCTGCAGATCATTACGGCGCACACGGTTGGTAAAACACAAATGTTTGTGATATACACCATAATCCAACATGGTTCACAGAGAGGAAACATGTGCAAGCATGCACATAGTTGCCATCTGCAAAGCGTGTGCGATGTCAGACAATATCACAAACAGTGCAAGCAAACTAAATGTTTGTGATAGTTGCCTTATCGTACATGATTCTCAACCATGAACTGTTTCTGATGTGGCACGCATCGTAAATGTTGCACCATAGAATAGCGTGTGCGATAGTTGTCATGTATGACTATGTTACGATGGTCCGATGTTTCGCAATCCTATCTGACACTCGTACGACGATTAGCTAATCTTCTTAATTAGTTACCACATATGGTTCAGGAAAAGTGAATGTGTGTGATTGTCTGCTTATCATACACGTTCTATAATCGTGAAACGTTTGTGATGGGCTGCACATCATAAACGTAGCACCACAGAATACCGACCGCGATGGCAATGTGAGCACAAACGAGTTGCAAGGATGCAGCATCTGGGTGGCTCCCTATCCCCGACGGTTTTTGGTCCATATGGGAAGGAGCCCCCCTATCGCAGTAACTCTCTTGGCGATAACTCCAAATGTTGTCGCGGAAAGGGGTTAAAAACAATTGTATAGCACCTCGCTGTACCGGTGTTGGTGAGATCGATTGTGTTTGCTTCATTCCCATGGGATATTCTTATTGCTAGGGATGTAGTTTTCCTTGACTACATAGATTGGGACAGGGCTAAAGTTTCTTGGACTGCCCCTATTACATTCCTAGAGCAAACTTTGTGGAGTAGATGCCGCAGGATGAGGACCAATGCCGCTCAATGGCAACCCGCACCCTATGCCTGCTGAGATTGTGGATGATGAGCAATTTTAAGCAGTCCCTCCATTTCCATCTCTCGGTTGGAATGATGTACCACCACATCCCCTCCCATGGATGATGTTCAATAGGGTGGTGGTTGGGGATGGCATGTGGATGACCTAGTGGTACATCATGATGATGATGTTGTCGTGCAAGACCGGGAGTCAATGGTCATTAATCAACAAGATTTCTCTACTTCTGTTGGTCAGTTTGAGGGACAAGGTAATATGAGTCTGCATCATAATGATTTGGTTCTGGAGGAAAATCCATAGCCAGTTATGGGCCAGGGGGAGCTACCTGTTATGGTGCAAGTTGTGGGGAACCTTCAGGTTCAGAATGCTGTTGATCAAGACACCGCCAATGCCCAGGATGCTTTGCTTAAGAATGTTGAGGTGCAACATGACTTTATGCCCTAGCCATTGTTCCATACTAGCCGCCTGTGCTGCAATAGGCGGACATCATTGCTGGCATGGCACAGGTTGTCTATGGACCGCCATTACCACCGGAGATGGCATGGAGGAGAACTTTTGATACTCTATTGAGCTATTGCTCTGTTCCTGAGGTGCTGAAGCCGATCTCTCTGCTCCCAATTGGAGCCACATCTGCTCTCCAAGTGCTCTTTGTCTCTTGCTTTTGATGATATTAACTAGGTTTCAGAGTTGGTCCCAACTAAAGATGCTACCCCTTCCGTTCCTTTGACTCCTCCTCCTGCCCCCAGGCTATGGCACGAGCTTTATTCACTGCTTCTATTGATATGAGAGAGCATGTGGTGGTTGCAGCACTATTTTGTACTCAGGCTGCTGATGATCAGCTTTCATTTTTTGTACAATGTGTGAAGAAGAATAAGAATTCTAGGCGAAATGTCCGTCCAGTTGTGGACACCTGTCTCCGTCGTTGCACGCAGAGTTCTATCAAGAGGGATGGATTTAAGCCTGTGTTGCAAGCACCTCCAATGAATGAACCAAATAAGAAGATGCCCTGGTCCAAGCCCACGGAGTCCCCATTCAATGCTGAGCATAAGGCCCACTCTTCCTCTGATGTGTCGCCTTTGGCGCTAATTCATCATATTCAACAAATTGGGGAAGACTTGGGGATTCCTCCTGAGAAGCTTACGGTGGATGCGCTTATGTGGATCCTGGTGCTGCCAAGGTGAAATATTCAGATGACTAGTCTCCCTATGGGTTTCTGGGTGTGGCCCGCGCCTAAATTGGCTATTTAGCATAGGCTTAATGTATGTGCTAGTTTTGGTTTTGTCTTTTAGGGTTGAGTGTCATGTGTGATGTCTTTACTTTTGGTCCTTGATATGTTTGAGCTTATGTTCCTGCCACTCATTATATGGGTGTGCTTTTGTTGTTACTATATTTGGTTTTCATGGATAATCGTTTACTAGAAGCTGGTGCCTACTCTGCTAGAACATTCGTGGTATGAACTCTGATGATCGGCAATGTGTTGTGAGAAATAAAGTTCATGAAACTATGGCTTCTGACATTTGTATACAAGAGACAACAAAAGGAGTTTTTGGACTCCAAGTATATTAAAAAATTCTACCCAAGGCATTTTGATTCATTTGAGTTCAGTCCTTCTATTGGCGCCTTAGGTGTGTCGGATCACGGGTACCGGCAAACCCTTGAGGTTCGAACTCTGGGTTGCGCGCAAAGTTCTTTCCCTCCTTCCGATCTACGCCCTAGCTCGCTAAGGTCTCGCAGATGAACTCAACGCACTCGCAACACAAAGACATGAGGTTTATACTGGTTCGGGCCACTGATGTGGTGTAATACCCTACTCCAGCGCGGTGGTGGTGGATTGCCTCTTGGGATGATGATGAACAGTACAAGGGGAAGAACAGCCTCGTGAGGTTGAGGTGTTCTTGTGCTTGGTGTGCTAAGGGTTGGCCTTTTATCATATCGGCTCTCCCCTTTGGTTGTGGCTAGCCCTACTTATATAGGCCCTGGTCCTCTCCCCAAATATTGAGCGAGAAGGGAGCCAACTACGGCGGCTAATTTGAAAGGGGACAGATAGTACAAGCTATCATGACAAAAGGTGGTCTTCGCCTACTAAAGGTTCTGGTGGTCACCCCGTGCTGGGCTCGATGGTTACCTCCGTCCTGCCGTCCTTCTGGTCTTGGTCTCGTTGCACTGATATGGAAACCTTTTCCTGATGCCTCGGTACTCCGCGCCTGCGCTTGCCCCCTTGGCACCAAAGAGGTAACAAGGATGCCGCATGTGTTGGTGCCCGCCTGGTGTCGGTCGTCATGGCTAATGTCACGAGAGCCTCGCAAGGTTTGCCCCGCCTTGATATCTCCGCTTCTCATGAGGCAGCCTGGTGAGGCCGCTCCTGAGGAGGTCTTGCATCGTCTGCCTTGCGAGGCTTGGCCCCTCGCGAGGGTCTTGAATGCCTTGTTGACGATGATGGGCCGTACAGACCTGCCAGCATAGCCACACCATGGGCCGCAGGCAGGCAAGTGTGGGGACCCCCGTTCCTAGAACACCGACAGTAGCCCCAGGGCCCAAGGTGCACTCGGGCTTGGCTTCGAGGCGAAGCCAAAGGATCAAGCACGGAGCATCGCGGGCCCCAAAAGCCCGCGGCTTCGGTTGACGCGTGGTAGTTGATTGGTTGTGGGCGTCTCTGCTTCCCCACGCTGCCTTTGAATCCGCCTGGCTACGCGGCCCCCACAACCTACACAGTTATTCTCCCATTGCCCACGCCTTGCTACCTAGTCCTTCTACTTCCTCGAGACTCCGCTCGTCCTCTCCGTTCTGTCCTCCACTCCGCCTGCTTCGTCGCCATGGTGCCGAAACAATCAGACAAGGGGAAGAAGCCTCTGTCCTTCGAGCCTACGCTCGGTCGTCCTTTGGTGCTCAATGATGAGGCCATGGACAAGGTGCGCCCCAGGCTTGCTTCCACTTTCTATGAGTGGGAAGAGATGGCGGCTTGGCCCGCGTCTCACGCTCGCGTTGCTCGGGCAGCCACCGAGGTCCCAATCTTCATCGATGCCCTCTGGGCTAGCCTAATTCCCCCCTTCTCCGCCTTCTTCAATGTGGTGCTTGAGCATTATCAGATCCACATGCTTCATCTCGACACTCAATCTGTGACTCTTCTCGCTGCCTTCGCCTTTGTGTGCGAAGCCATGGTGGGCATCGCTCCTTCGGTGGCCCTCTTCCGCCACTTCTTCTCACTACATCTGACAGACCCACGGCAGAGCTCAGGGTGCGTGAGCTTCCAGGACGTGGCCGCGACGGCGTACGAGGGGATCGACTTCGAGCTTCCTCCATCCACGAGTGAATTTCGGACACGATGAGTGTTTGTCGACGCCGGTGTTCTCAGCCCTCTACTCCATGCTCCGCCAGGGCCTGCTGTTCCCAACTCCAGTTGGGGCCACCAGAGGCTCGCGAGCCCCCATCTCATTCCCGTATAGCTCAGGCTGAGGAGGTTGAAGGACCACGGTGTGGATGCGCCTATGGTGGTGAAGGAGCTCCTCAAGCACCGAGACGCTTTGCTTCAGCGCCATTCCCGCCCGATGTGCGCCTTTCTCAACAGTCAGGACCATATGAGGTTTCAGGAGGAGGGGCTTCCTCTTAAGATGCGGAAAACGGTGCTTGCGGTCCTGACGGGTGCCCCCCCTGCCGGACAACATGCCCAGGAAGAGCTATCTACTGTACCGCTGCGAGAACAACGCTAAATTCGCTGTGATCATGCCCTCCTTTGATGAGTGGGGGCTATGCCCAATCGGCCTGGTGGGGCCCTGCGAGAACCCCGTCGATGTGGTTCCCTTCCTCGCCGTCGGTGCCGAGCTCGCCCCAAGTGAGGGTGCAGGAAGGCGAGCTCGGACGGAGGCCGACGACCCAAGTGCTGAGGAGCACATGTCGCGTGGTGATCCTGGGGCGTCGTCCTCGGGAGCTCGCAATACCTCCCCTGGGGCGTCGGTTTCTGAGGCGATGCCGCATGCGGTTCCCGAGGTCAAAGCCCCGGAGGCCTCGGGAGGTCGTGATGAGACGGCGCCCGACTATTCATCGCAGTCGGGCACCCCTGAAGTTGTCCCTCCAAGCTCTTCCTCGGCCTCGCTCCGCACTGGCCGCCACGTCCAACGCTTCGGTTCGCTTTGCATGGACTTCGAGGAGCTCTGCAAGAGGAAGGGATCCCCGAGCGGCAACAACATCTTTGGGCCATTGAAGCGACAAAAGTATATTTCCGTCGACGAGTAAGTACCTTATCTCAGTGATCTTCCGTGTGTCGCCTTCCTTTCCTGACAATTATCCCCTCAGGACCCATTCTGCCAAGGCCATGAAATCTCCTAAGAGGCAGCTCCCTCTCGTCCCGTTGCACCCGCCAAGCTCCAGCATTGCAGGCCTGGGTGCTGCCCACGGCATGGGGTGAGCCGTGGGAGTTGGTTCGTCACAAGGGCGCCCCGAGCTTGCGCCTTTGTCGTCCTTCCCTCTTGGTCTTGCTCGGAGTGCAACAGGCGTGCCACGAGCTCCTGCCCTGGTCATGAACAGCAGCTGGATGGCTTCGATCTTCAGCTCCTTCTCATGTAGCGGGCCCCTCCTGGCCGGGGGCCCTATCGAGGTCGGGTCGAAGCCCGGAGCGGCACCAGCCCGCAGCCCCCTATCAAGAGGGGATGCCTCGCTCCGTGTTCCGCCTGCAGCCCCCGTAGCGGAGGACGAGGTGGGTCGCACGTTGGAGTTCGAGCGCGAGCGGAGCGTTGTTCGTCACGAGCTCTTCCAGGAGGCGATATGCGCGATGAGCCTACTTGGTGAAGAGCTTGCGGGCGTCGATGCGTGCCTCGAGGCCGAGGGTCTACGACTGGCAAAGGAGTGGCACAGGCTGGAAGTGACGATCAACCTTTGGCGCCACCAGCGCGAGCTAGAAAACACGAAGGCTGAGGCCTCTCTTGCGGCCTCCGATGAGCCTGCTCCCGAGCTCTGGAGGAGGCTCGTGAAGCTGACCTCCACCGCGAGGCTGCGGAGAAGCGCGTGTGGGAGCTCCACGCTTGGGGCGTGTCCGTCAAGCAGCAAGTGGAGGCGCATAAAGCCGCTCTCGTGTCGCTGAGGGGGATGCCTGCTGAGGAAGATGAGGTCCGGAAGCGTGATGAGGCGTTGGCTCTGGAAGCCATGGAGCGTAGCCTCGAGCTTGTGCAACTGGAGACGAGGGAACGTCAGGTTGCCCAAGCGGAAGATGTCGTCAGGGCTCGCGAGGCCAAGGTGCAGGAGGAAGTCGACCGCAGGGTGGCCGAGGTTCGCGTGGATCTTGAAGGTCGGCATGCCCTGAAGCTGATGCTTGCGGGAACCGAGGCAGTGGGCAGGACCGCTGCTATCAGACCCAGGTTAGACGAGGCGGAGAGGCGTGAGGAGGCCATAGCCGTTGCCCTGATCTCGGCACAGGCGGACATGGCCTCTGCCCGCGCCGAGCTGCTTTCTCTTCAAAGACAGGTTGATGATGCCGAGGCCGTCGCGTGGAAAAACAGGGAGGAAGTGCTTCAACGGCGGATGCTTGAGCGCGACCACGTCCCCATGCTCCAGGGCCTTCGGACCAAGGCTAATACCACCCTGGGCTTCATCTGCGACGAGAATGCACTGCTCCCCCACTCGAATGACTATGCCAGTCACCTGAACTTCTTCACCAACGTGGTGACGTGCCTGGATGCCCGGTCTAATAGGGATCGCTAGCTTGTGGAAGAGAGAAGTCGCAGTCTGCTTGGGCGCGCGTTCTCCCGCGTCTTCAGCCACCTCCGGAACATCTACCTCGACTTTGATTTCGACGCCACTATTGCTCTCGTGTCGGAAGCCATCCGGGGCGACTTGGCACGGTGGGTCGAAGACCACATGGATGCGCTGGTCAAGGCCTTCGCTTCTAACGGTGACGGGGGCGTCGGCACCGGCGAAGGTGGAGGCAACGCAAACGACAGTGACAGCGATGCCAGCGGCACGTCTGAAGATGACATGGGGGATGCGGCGAGTGACATATCTGGCTAATTCCTGGTTGCTTTACTGCTCCACCCTGTATGCAAAAAATCGGGCATGGCCCCTAAAGATTGTAAGAGCATTTTGGGAGGGGGAGCCCCTCATGTAAGCAAATCATGATTTCTACTCCTTTATGCCAAGCCGAGGGTGCGTTTTGGTCAGTCATGAGTCTGACTGCAAGTTTTGCCGCTGTGGCTTACCTTAGCTGGAGCGGGCCCTGAATCGGGTTGTAAGGTCAAGAGTCGCCATGGGTCTCCTGAAGGGTCTGCTGACCTGCCCAAGATGGCCTCGCGAGGTTCCTACGCCGGTCGGTGCGCGTGCTGTTCTTAGCCCCGCTCCCGAGGGGCCCGCGAGGGGGAGACGGTGAGCTGAGCTCTAGAACAAGGCAAGAACCAGATGGCAAGAAATAGCTTGAACGAGAAAATACACTACCCGCACGCATCAACAAAAGCTTGACCTCAACTTAAATCCAAATCCAAAAAGCAAGGCTATAGAAGAAGATATCCAAAGCAAATGGCCGCGTCCAGCACCTAGTCTAGTCTTCTGGTCTTGGAGTCTTCTCACCAGCGCGGAGCTAAGTGCTGCCACTAGGCGTGGGAGGGAGCCCCAGGGCCTGAGGCCGGCACCCCTGAGACTCCGAGGCATGTACAACCCCACTCATTATTACGTGAGAGTGTCACGGGCGGCGAGCTTCACATGCACTGGACCTTCTTCACAGGAACCCACCTTGCTTCATATCGCCGGACCAGGGCCTCGCCTTGCTCCACCCCCTGCCTTCGCTGGGACGACTGGAAACCTGGATGGCCCAACGAGGGCAGAGGGGACGCCAGCGGCGCCCTCGGCGACCACGGGTCCTCTGCCGGGGGAAAGGTCGCGGTTGCCACCCCGGCAGATGGCCTACCTCCGGACATTGCCTTGCTCCACGTGACTCGGGGAGGGGCCTTGCTCTTGGCCCCTTCCACGCAGCCCCCAATGGGTCTCTCCTGTCGTGCCGGAATCACCGTTTGGCGTTGGGGCCTCGTTCAAGTGTGGCTCATGGTTAGTGTAAGCTTGCTCGTGAGGGATTAGTGGTACCATATATCTATTGTCAACGGTGATGTTGGCGGGGCTCTCCAGCGGCTCCTGGAAGGCTTCGGCTCCTAATGCTTCCTCCTCCCAACCTGGCCCGAGAAACGAGCCAGGGTCGTCCTCCGGTGTGTACTCGTGATACATCATGCGGGGCACATAGGCTTCTGGGGCTGTTACCCCCAAACAACCCGCCGTAGTGCCCCGCACTCCACGTCGCCCGAGCCAGCGCAGCTTCCTGAGGATGATAATGCGATGCCTCGCTGGGGCCATTGGGGTCAACGCTCGTGCCCGTGCTCACCAGAGGCGACATGGGGGCAACGGGGCCTCTGGCGTTGCCGGCCGTCCTGGGGCCGATGACACTCCTAGGAGCACCCGAGGGCGCACGGTTGTAGCATGGCCCGTTGTGAGGCCAAGTGGCGGCTCGGGAAGGAAGCAGATAGCAGAAAGGTGGCGCTCCTGACGCCTCCGCATCTAGCAGCTTAGCGACACGTTCCAGTAGTGCGTCGTGTCCGCTCTCCATCAGCCAACACCGCAGCAACTCCCGCGCCATCTTGATAACCCACAAGTATAGGGGATCGCAACATTTTTTGATAAGTAAGAGTGTCGAACCCAATGAGGAGCTAAAGGTAGAACAAATATTCCCTCAAGTTCTATCGACCAGCGATACAACTCTACGCATGCTTGATGTTCGCTTTACCTAGAACAAGTATGAAACTAGAAGTACTTTGTAGGTGTTGTTGGATAGATTTGAAAGATAATAAAGAGTACGTAAATAAAAAGTAGGGGCTGTTTAGATAAAGAAACAATAAAGTAAATATAGCGAGTGTGGAAAAGTGGTGGTAGGAGTTGCGAAATTGCCCCTAAGCAATTGACTACTTTACTAGACCGATAGCAAGTATTATGTGGGAGAGGCCACTGCTAGCATGTCATCCCTGGCTTGGAATTCTATGCACTTATGATTGGAACTATTAGCAAGCATCCGCAACTACTAATGTTCATTAAGGTAAAACCCAACCATAGCATTAAGATATATTGGTCCCCCTTCAATCCCGTATGCATCAATTTCTATGCTAGGTTGAAGCTTCTGTCACTCTTGCCCTCCAATACATAGTCCTATCAACCTACAACTAACCCCAGGGTGTGCTCCACGCGCGCAATCATATGATGGGCACCAAAGGACAGCAACATAACCACAAGCAAATTAAATCAATCATAGCAATTCATCAACCACCGATAGGACAACGAAAATCTACTCAAACATCATAGGATGGCAACACATCATTGGATAATAATATGAAGCATAAAGCACCATGTTCAAGTAGAGTGTACAGCGGGTTGCGGGAGAGTGGATCTCTGTAGATAGAGGGGGAAGGTGATGGATATGTTGGTGAAGATGGCGGAGGTTTTGGTGTAGATCGCGGTGATGATGATGGCCCTCGGTGGCAGTCCGGTGCCACCGGAAGCGAGGGGGAGAGAGCCCCCCTCCTTTTTCTTCTTCCATGACCTCCTCCCTAGATGGGAGAAGGGTTTCCCCTCTGGTCCATGGTCTCCATGGCGTGGGAGGGGCGAGAGCCCCTCCGAGATTGGATCTGTCTCTCTGTCTCTCTCTATGTCTGCGTTCTCAGATTCTTCCCTTTCACCGTTTCTTATATTCCCGGAGATCCGTAACTCCAATTGGCCTGAAATTTTAACATGATCTCTATCTGGATATTAGCTTTCTTGCGGCGAAAGAAGGGAATCAACTGCCTTACGGGTGGCCCACGAGGGTCAGGGGCGTGCCTGGGGGGGGGGGCAGGCGTGCCCTCCTGCCTCGTGGCCACCTCAGGCACCGTCTCGCGTGCATTTTTCTTCCCAAAAATCATATATATTCCAAAAAAATCTCCGTCAGTTTTTATCCCGTTTGGACTCCGTTTGATATGGATATTCTGCAAAACAAAAAAATGCAACAAATAGGAACTGGCACTGGGCACTGGATCAATATGTTAGTCCCAAAAATAGTATAAAAAGTTGCCAAAAGTATTTGAAAGTTGTAGAATATTGGCATGGAACAATCAAAAATTATAGATACGATGGAGACGTATCAACATCCCCAAGCTTAATTCCTTCTTGTCCTCGAGTAGGGTAATGATAAAAAATATAATTTTTGATGTGGAATGCTACCTAGCATAATCTTGATCACATATCTAATCATGGTATGAATATTAAGACACGAGTGATTCAAAGCAATAGTCTATCATTTGACATAAGAACAATAATACTTCAAGCCCACTAATAAAGCAATCATGTCTTTTCAAAATAACAAGGCCAAAGAAAGTTATCCCTACAAAATCATATAGTCTGGCTATGCTCCATCTTCTTCACACAAAATACTCACATCATGCACAACCCCGATGACAAGCCAAGCAATTGTTTCATACTTTTGACATTCTCAATCCTTTTCAACTTTCGCACAATACATGAGCCTGAGCCATGGACATAGCACTATATGTGGAATAGAATGGTGGTTGTGGAGAAGACAAAAAGGAGAAGATAGTCTCACATCAACTAGGCTTATCAACGGGCTATGGAGATGCCCATCAATAGATATCAATGTGAGTGAGTAGGAATTGCCATGCAACGGATGCACTAGAGCTATAAGTATATGAAAGCTCAAACTGAAACTAAGTGGGTGTGCATCCAACCTGCTTGCTCATGAAGACCTAGGGCATTTGAGGAAGCCCATCGTTGGAATATACAAGCCAAGTTCTATAATGAAAATTCCCACTAGTATATGAAAGTGATAACTCAAGAGACTCTCTATATGAAGAACATGGTGCTACTTTGAAGCACAAGTGTGGTAAAAGGATAGTAACATTGCCCCTTCTCTCTTTTTCTCTCATTTTTTTCTTTTTTTCTTTTTTTTTCTTTTTTTGTAGGCTTCTTTGGCCTCTCTCTCTCTCTCTCTTTTTGGGGCTTCTTTGGCCACTTTTATTTTGATAACCTCACATGGGACAATGTTCTAATAATGATGATCATCACACTTTTATTTACTTACAACTCAATATTACAACTCGATATCTAGAACAAGGATATGACTCTATATGAATGCCTCTGGCGGTCTAGCGTAGCAATGACATAAAAAAACGGACAAGCCTTGAAAACATCATGCTAGCTATCTTACGATCATGCAAAGCAATATGGCAATAAATGCTCAAGTCATGTATATAATGATGATGAAAGTTGCATGGAAATATATCTCGGAATAGCTATGGAAATGCCATGATAGGTAGGTATGGTGGCTGTTTTGAGGAAGGTATATGGTGGATTTATGCTACTGGCGAAAGTTGCGCGGTACTAGAGAGGCTAGCAGTGATGGAAGGGTGAGAGTGCATATAATCCATGGACTCAACATTAGTCATAAAGAACTCACATACTTATTGCAAAAATCTATTAGTCATCGAAACAAAGTACTACGCACATGCTCCTAGGGGAATAGATTGGTAGGAAAAGACCATCGCTCGTCCCCGGCCGCCACTCATAAGGAAGACAATAAATAAATACATCATGCCCCAACTTCGTTACATAATGGTTCACCATACGTGCATGCTACGGGAATCACAAACCTCAACACAATTATTTCCACAATCCACAACCACCCACTAGCATGACTCTAATATCACCATCTTTATATCGCAAAACTATTGCAAGGAATCAAACATATCATATTCAGTGATCTACAAGTTTATGTAGGATTTTATGACTAACCATGTGAATGACCAGTTCCTGTCATCTCTCTAAATAGATATAAGTGAAGCAAGAGAGTTTAATTCTTTCTACAAAAGATATGCCCATGCTCTAACAAATCTAAGTGCAGCAAAAGAGCATTCTACAAATGGCGGTTGTCTATGTAAAGAGAAACAGGCAATCCAAACTTCAAATGATATAAGTGAAGCACATGAAGCATTCTATAAAGCCATACTCAAAAGATATAAGTGAAGTGCAAAGAGCATTCTATAAATCAACCAAGGACTATCTCATACCAGCATGGTGCATAAAGGAAAAGTGAAAACTAAATGCAAAATACGCTCCAAGATTGCACATATCGCATGAACGAAACGAATCCGAAAACATACCGATACTTGTTGAAGAAAGAGGGGATGCCTTCCGGGGCATCCCCAAGCTTAGATGCTTGAGTATCCTTGAATATTTATTTGGGGTTCCTCGGGCATCCCCAAGCTTGATCTTTTTCCTCTCTTCCTTCTTCTCACATCGTGACCTTCTCGATCATCGAACACTTCATCCACACAAAACTTCAAAAGAAAACTCGGTAAGATCCGTTAGTACAATAAAGCAAATCACTACTCTAAGTACTGTTGCAAACCAATTCATATTTTTTTGCATTGTGTCTACTGTAATATAAATTTTCCATGGCTTAATCCACTGATATAAATTGATAGTTTCAACAAAACAAGCAAACTATGCGTCAAAAACAGAATCTGTCTAAAACAGAACAGTCTGTAATAATCTGAACAATCACCATACTTCTGATACTTGAAAAATTCTGAAAAAATTAGAAACAATAAAAAATTTGTATAGGAAGACAGTTCAAAAAGAACCAGAACCATTTGGAGTTCCTGCTAAAAATGAAAAATCATGCACTACAGCCAAAGTTTCTGTCCTGCACCGTACAAACCATCAAGAAAATGTAAACATCCTAAAGGCAAACCTTGGCACGTTATTTTTATATTTAAACTTTATAAAAGCACACACCAGAAATAAATGAATCTCTAAAACTTCTGGGTTGTCTCCTGGCAGTGCTTTCTTTAAAGCCATTAAGCTAGGCATACGGTGCTCAAGTAATGGATCCACCCGGATCCCAAGGTATATCAAAGCCAATTTTAATTAACAATGATTTGTAATTTAGTAGTGAGCACAAAGTAACATGTATCATGCAAAAACGAAGTCTAACTCTCTTCCTATGCATTGGCATGTCATAAAAGAACAATTCATGCACACATAGTAAATGCCAATGCATAATATAAACAGTTTCTTGCAATTTTATCATGTGGGAAGCATAGAGAGGTGGAGATATAGTTCCTCTCTCATAATAATTGCAAGTAGGAGCAGCAAGCACATGCATATTATATTCATCAAAATCATCATGTGCAACGTTAAAAGGCAACCCATCAATATGTTCCTTAATAAGATCAAACTTCTCCGATATAGTGTAGTTTGGAGAATTTAAAAGATAATAGGACTATCATGTGTGGGTGCAATAGCAACAATTTAATGTTTAACATAAGGAACTATAGCAAGTTCATCTCCATACGCATAATTCATATTGGCATCTTGGCCACAAGCATAGCAAGCATCATCAAAAAGGGATATTTCAAGAGAATCAAAGGGATCATAATAGTCATCATAGCAATCATCCTTCGGTAAGCGCGAATGGAAATTAAACAATGTATGAGTTGAAGAGCTACTCTCATTAGAAGGTGGGCACGGGTATCTAATCCGCTCTTCCTCCTTTTGTTCTTCGCTCTCTTCCTCATCTTTTTCATCCAATGAGCTCACAGTTTCATCAATTTCTTCTTCCATAGACTCCTGCAAAATTTTAGTTTCTTCTTGGACAGCGGAGTAGTCCTCAATATATGGTTCAACATAGGCATTAGAAGCATAATTATCGTAGCAATATTTAAGTATGGCAAAATTTTCATATTTGTAAAGAGTAGCATCATACTTTTCAATCAAAGAAGCAATTTCGTAAGCACCCTTAAAAGCAACAAATTCTTCAATTTGTTGAACATCATAGTAACTATAAACACCCTTAGCATAAGAGGATACGATTCCATTATCACTAAACAAACATTGTTTGGGAAGGTGTTTCTTAGGGTTCTCAGAACAACAAGTAAAATCACATATTTCGCATAAATTCCAAGCATAGCATTGCAAACGATGAATTTGACCCAGAATTTTTTTCCTTTTTCAGATATTCGGTGTCGCACATAACAAGCATGCTCATCTAAAGATTTGCCCTCAACTAAGCTAGTTGGGGTTTCAGCACGAGCACATAGGGATCGAAGATGATCCAAGTAATAAGCTTCAGCAATGTGATAGATTTTGAGTGGTTCATCAACCATTGGTGTAGTAGGTACAACTTTTTTTTGGTATTTTGCGTTTCCTACCCATAACTAAAGAGAGAAAACAAGTAAGAATAACAAATAAAAATTACTTAGTGATAAAGCAACCAAGCACACACGAGAATATTCACCCCACGCTATTGCTCCCCGGCAACGGCACCAGAAAAAGGTCTTGATAACCCACAAGTATAGGGGATCGCAACAATTTTTGATAAGTAAGAGTGTCAAACCTAATGAGGAGCTAAAGGTAGAATAAATATTCCCTCAAGTTCTATAGACCACCGATGCAACTCTACGCACGCTTGATGTTCGCTTTACCTAGAACAAGTACGAAACTAGAAGTACTTTGTAGGTGCTGTTGGATAGGTTTACAAGATAATAAAGAGTACGTAAATAAAAAGTAGGGCTGTTTAGATAAAGAAACAATAAATTAAATATAGAGAGTGTGGAGAAGTGGTGGTAGGAGTTGCGAAATTGCCCCTAAGAAATTGACTACTTTACTAGACAGATAGCAAGTATTATGTGGGGGAGGCCACTGCTAGCATGTCATCCCTGACTTGGAATTCTATGCACTTATGATTGGAACTATTAGCAAGCATCCTCAACTACTAATGTTCATTAAGGTAAAACCCAACCATAGCATTAAGATATATTGGTCCCCCTTCAATCCCGTATGCATCAATTTCTATGCTAGGTTGAAGCTTCTGTCACTCTTCCCTCCAATACATAGTCCTATCAACCTACAACTAACCCTAGGGTGTGATCCACGCGCGCAATCATATGATGGGCAACAAAGGACAACAACATAACCACAAGAAAATTAAATCAATCATAGAAATTCATCAACCACCGATAGGACAACGAAAATCTACTCAGACATCATAGGATGGCAACACATCATTGGATAATAATATGAAGCATAAAGCACGAAGTTCAAGTAGAGGGTACAGAGGGTTGCGGGAGAGTGGACCGCTGTAGATAGAGGGGGGAGGTGGTGGAGATGTTGGTGAAGATGGCGGAGGTGTTGGTGTAGATCGCGGTGATGATGATGGCCCCCGGTGGCAGTCCGGTGCCACCGGAAGCGAGGGGGAGAGAGCCCCCCTCCTTTTTCTTTTTCCTTGACCTCCTTCCTAGATGGGAGAAGGGTTTCCCCTCTGGTCCATGGTCTCCATTGCGTGGGAGAGGCGAGAGCCCATCCGAGATTGGATCTGTCTCTCTGTCTCTCTCTGTTTCTGCGTTCTCAGATCCTTCCCTTTCACCGTTTCTTATATTCCCGGAGATCCGTAACTCCGGATGGGCTAAAATTTTAACACGGTCTCTATCCGGATATTAGCTTTCTTCCGGCGAAAGAAAGGCATCAACCTCCT
>NC_041392.1:331892272-331937686 GCF_002162155.2 Triticum dicoccoides | reverse complement strand
GGGGGGGCGGTAGCGCGCCCTCCTGCCTCGTGGCCACCTCCGACACCGTCTCACGTGAATTTTTCTTTCCAAAAATCATATATATTCCAAAAAAATCTCTGTTAGTTTTTGTCCCGTTTGGACTCCGTTTGATATGGATATTCTGCGGAACAAAAAACATCAACAAATAGGAACTGGCACTGGGCACTGGATCAATATGTTAGTCCCAAAAATAGTATAAAAGTTGCCAAAAGTATATGAAACTTGTAGAATATTGGCATGGAACAATCAAAAATTATAGATACGAAGGAGACATATCACGCCACCATGAGCGCGGCCCGCATGTTCGCCTGCTCCCGCCGGGTGTGTGGTGTCGTTGCTGCGGCATGGCTTGCGGCCCTTGCAGCGGCTCGCATTTGCCGTGGGGTCGGGGTGGATGATGTCTGGCCGTGCCGCCCGCGCCCTGAAGCGTTAGGCGGCGGCCGCGCCGCCTGGGGCGCGGGGTTGAGGTCTTCGTGGGCTGGTGTCGCCGCCCAGGCTGGCCAAGCTGCCCAGCGGTCGGAGTCAGCCCTTGAGTCGCCGGACATTGGGGCCGCGGAGCGTCGGCGGGATGATTGGCGAGGAAGAGACTCCGGTGCACCCCTACCTAGCACGCCAAATGTCGGATCACGGGTTCTGGCAAACCCTTGAGGTTCGAACACTGGGGTGCGCACGAAGTTCTTTCCCTCCTTCCGATCTACGCCCTAGCTCTCTAAGGTCTCGCAGACGAACTTGACGCACTCGCAACACAAGGTTTATACTGGTTCGGGCCACTGATGTGGTGTAATACCATACTCCAGTGCGGTGATGGTGGATTGCCTCTTGGGTTGATGATGAACAGTACAAGGGGAAGAACAACCTCGTGAGGTTGACGTGTTCTTGTGCTTGGTGTGCTAAGGGTTGGCCTTTTATCAGACCGGCTTTCCCCTTTGGTGGTGGCTAGCCCTACTTATATAGGCCCTGGTCCTCTCCCCAAATATTGAGCGACAAGGGAGCCAACAATGGCGGCCAATTTGAAAGGGGACAGCTAGTACAAGCTATCTTGACAAAAGGTGGTCTTCTCTTGCTAAAGGTTCTAGTGGTGACGCCGTCCTGAGCTCCATGGTGACCTCCGTTGTAGCATCCTTGTGGTCTTGGTCTTGTTGCACTGATATGGAAACCTTTGCCTGATGCCTCGGTACTCTGCGCCTGCGCTTGCCCCCTTGGCACCAAAGAGGAAACAAGGACGCCGCGCATGCTGGCGCCCGCCTGGTGTCAATCGTCATGGCCCACGTCACGAGAGCCTCATGAGGTTTGCCCCGCCTTGATATCTCCGCTCCTCGCGATGCAGCCTGGTGAGGCTGCTCTTGAGGAGGTCTTGCGTCGTCTGCCTCACGAGGCTTGGCCCCTTGTGAGGGTCTTGAATGCCTAGTTGATGATGATGGGACGTACAGACCTGCCAGCACACCCACGCCATGGGCCGCAGGCAAGCAAGTTTGGGGACCCCCGTTCCCAGAACGCCGACAAGGTGGTATTATGGTTGTTTGGAATTCATTTGTGCTGACTGGGTGATTGACTGAAACCAAACCTTTTGGTATTATCATGCACTTCACCTCCACTCATAACAATGAGAAATGGACTTTGGTTAATGTGTATGGGCCTTGTCAAGGCCCTACTAGAGATGACTTTGTCAGCTGGCTGTACAATTTGTCTATCCGTGAAAATGAGAATTGGCTGGTACTTGGTGATATTAGCTTTATCAGGTCAACAAATAACATGAACCTTCCTGATGGGGATGTCAATGACATTTTTATTTTTAATGAAATCATTGGCACTACAGAAAATACACTTCCGTGATGATACGTGTTTGTCACACTAGGTCACATTTTCTGTCATGCATGTACATCCATGACGATTTTATGACAGAATCAAGATAGTCATACCTATGTTGTCGTAGAAGTGTTCCATGACAATACCAAAATTATCATCATGGAAGTGTCCACTTCCATGACGATAAATGGCGTGTCATGGAAGTGCTTTCATGAAGGGTAACTGACATGTGGCATCCACCATAATGGTTCGCTGTTAAGCTATCGGGTTCCGGTCTGGATCCAATAACCCATTAATAGCTCGGACCATTGGGGATTTTCCACGTGTAAAATTCCCATTCGCTGGCGGATCCACATGTGTCGGCCCAACGTTAGGAAATTTTTCATCCAGCGAATGGACGGGACGCGCCTATGATACGTCGACATGTGGCTCGGCCCAACAGTGGCCCATTCAGGTCAAAAGGCTGGCCCGTTTGACCTGGTCAAAAGGTAACGAACGACCCACTTAAAGCTTGTTAGCGGCCTGTTCGCATATAGCCCATTTACAGCCCACTAACTCACGGTCCATTATGGCTTATCCGAATTAGGCCCAGTAGCGTCATCTGGGCCGTCCAATATGATTCCAACCCGCTGTCGGTGTCAAAACCAGCGGATCTCGGGTAGGGGGTCCCAAACTGTGTGTCTAGGTCGGATGGTAACAGGAGGCTGGGGACATGATGTTTTACCCAGGTTCGGGCCCTCTTGATGGAGGTAAATCCCTACGTCCTGCTTGATTAATATTGATGATATGGGTAGTACGAGAGTAGTTCTACCACGAGATCAGAGAGGCTAAACCCTAGAAGCTAGCCTACAGTATGATTGTTGTTCGTCCTACGGACTAAAACTCTCCGGCATATATAGACATTGGAGAGGGCTAGGGTTACACAGAGTCGGTTACAATGGTAGGAGATCTACATATCCGTATCGTCAAGCTTGCCTTCCACGCCAAGGGAAGTCCCTTCCGGACACGGGACGAAGTCTTCAAACTTGTATCTTCATAGTCCAGGAGTCCGGCCGAAGGTATAGTCCAGCCATCCGGACACCCCCTAACCCAGGACTCCCTCAGTAGCCCCTGAACCAGGCTTCAATGACGACGAGTCCGGCGCGCAGATTGTCTTCGGCATTGCAAGGCGGGTTCCTCCTCCAAGTACTTCATAGATGATTTTGAACACAAAGGTAGTGTCCGGCTCTGCAAAATAAGTTTCCACATATTGCCATAGAGAGAATAATATTTACACAAATCTAATCTGATGACGTATTCCGTAGCGTGACATCACACCACGACCAAGTCTTTATTCGAATCGTTTTATCATCCCACCTCAGCGCGTTAAGCGAAGCGGTTTCCTTGTCACGTCTTGTTAAAGCAGAGATCATGTCCCCTTATTCCGGGATTCTCATCAATACGGGCGTGGGTAAACCAACCGCGTCATTGACTATGGCGCTTGGGAGATAAGCGAGTTTTACCAGGCTGGTGGGGGTGCATAGTCGCGTCCGCTCATATAAGGGGATAAGGATCCACCTTTTCATCCATGCCTTGTTCCTCCTTTGCCTATCCATTTCCGCGCACTCGAGCTCCAGCGCCCAAGTCCGCACACCCCACCTCAACCTTCTCCAACCATCTCCTTGATCACGGAGGGACACGTCAAAAGACTAAGGAAGGCCGGATACTTGTCTAACGACATTGCACACCGGCTTCCCGAAGAGGGGCAGCTCATCCCCACCCCTAGGCCCCATGAGAGGGTGGTGTTCCTCCCCCATTTCCTCCGCGGACTGGGCTTCCCTCTCCACCCATTTGTCCAGGGGCTCATGTTCTACTATGGCCTGGATTTCCACGATCTGGCCCCGAATTTTGTCCTTAACATCTCGGCGTTTATCGTCGTGTACGAGGCTTTCTTCCGCATCCGCCCCCATTTTGGCCTATGGCTCAAGACTTTCAATGTCAAGCCAAAGGTGGTGCGCGGCACCCAAGCGGAGTGCGGAGGCGCCATGGTGGGAAAGATGCCCAACATCCTATGGTTCGAGGGCTCCTTCGTGGAGTCCCTAAAGGGATGGCAGTCGGGGTGGTTTTACATCACCGAGCCGCGCGACCCTGAATGGGTCGCAACCCCCGAGTTCCGATCAGGACCCCCTATGCGGCTCGCCTCCTGGAAAGAGACGGGCCTGTCGTGGGGTAAAAAAGGAGAGCTGACTGGACACCAAACATGCGTCCAAACCCTGGTGGACAAGAATCTCAAACTTGTCAACGTAGTCCAGGTTATGCTCATCCGTCGGATCCTCCCGTGTCAACAACGGGCTTTCAACCTGTGGGAGTTCGACCCGGCGCGACACCAAACTCTGAGCAGGCTCTTCGACATGACGTACCAAGATGCCTGGAAGGTGCTTTTCAAGGGCGCCGAGGCCCCCGCATCCGCTACTGAGGATCGCGGATTCAGCATGCAATGTCACGCTCGTGCGGTAAGCTGTTTTCACCTTTTATAGGGTATTAGTTTTTCATAGTTTGACTCCATGCGGGATCTAAGTTCCCTTACCTTTGACAGGATTGGCAGGAGATGTCCGGACAGATCAACTGTCCGGCTCCTTTGCCCGAAGGCCCAGCGGACGCTCGCTTGGCGAAGCTGCTGGTTCCGGCACCTTACGTGGTGTCGGAGAAGAAGGCCAAGAAGAAGGCCACGGGGACTCGAAAGAGTGCCCGGCGCCAGGAGGTGTCGGATTCACCATCCGACGACTACAAGGCGCACTCCTCCCATGAAGATGAGGAGGAGGAAGAAGAGACCTCTCCCCCCCAGCGGGGGGAGGGAAGAAAAGGAAGGCCGCCTCAACCGGGGAGGCCGAAGGGTCCAAGAGGGGGAAGACCCCTCCTCCGGACTACTCCACCAACGCCGACGATGGTGAAGAGGAGTGGCCGCACATGGCCAAGCCCCTGGCGAAATCGCAAGTATCCGGATACCAGAGTGATTCATAGTATTCCCACATTGCACAGCTTTTTCTTACGTCAAACATGATTGTGCAGTCCGCCCAAGGCCGGGCTCGACGAGTCGTCGAGCGGCTCCCTGGACTCGTCGGATGTGAATTCGCTTCCGATAGCTTCCTCCCCCCACCCTACGGACGGCGCCGAGGTGGCGTCCCAACAGGTTCCAAGCCAGGAGGAGGTGGTCCTGGAGGCGTCGCAAGGCAACCTCCCGGACTCCAGGCGTAAAGGGGATAGAACCCCCAAGGGCTCCCAGTCCGTCCTTGAGCCGGACACCGCGCCGGAACCTTCAACGGTTTCGGACTCCGGTAGGCAGCCTCCTTCCAAGAGGAGCAAGCCTACCGAGCCGGTGACCTCCGTCCAACCGGAGGCACCGGACAATTTGCTGGAGACGCTTAACGGCGCCTCCATCGACGAGGGGCACCACACTTTTATGAGTGTGGTGATCCAGAAGGTTCGGTCCGCCAAGAGCGGACTAACTGAAGCCTGTGCCAGCCTTCTAACAGGCTTTGAGGTAAGTAAAGAATATGTAAAAATATTACCGCATAGACAATAGCCCCTGATGCTCTGTTCGGCGTCCGGAAAGAAAAGTCGAATAGAGGATCTAATAATCGCAGGAGTCTAACATAATCAAGTCAATATGCATATGCAGGCTTCGCTACTGGCCTCCGCCGCACTGACTGCGGAGGTGGATACGCTGAAGCAGAGCCTCGAGCGGTCCGAGCAAGAGCTCGGCCTAGCCAAGCAGCAGCTCGAGGAGAAGGAAGGTGAGGGAGTCCTGGATTAGGGGGTGTTCGGATAGCCGGACTATACCTTCAGCCGGACTCCCAGACTATGAAGATACAAGATTGAAGACTTTGTCCCGTGTCCGGAAGGGACTTTCCTTGGCGTGGAAGCAAGCTTGGCGATACGGATGTGTAGATCTCCTACCATTGTAATTGACTCTATGTAACCCTAACCCTATCCGGTGTCTATATAAACCGGAGGGTTTTAGTCCATAGGACAACACATACAGAACAACAATCATACCATAGGCTAGTGTCGGATTTCGGGTTCCGGCAGACCCTTGAGGTTCGAACACTGGGGTGCACGCGGAGATCTCGCTTCCTACCTACCTGCACCCCTCCGCCTCGCTAAGATCTAAGCTATGGAAAGAACAACATAAGAGACACAGGGTTTATACTGGTTCGGGCCACCGTTGTGGTGTAATACCCTACTCCAGTTTGTGGCGTGGTGGACTGCCTCTTGGGCTGATGATGATGAATGATACAAGGAAGAACAACCTAGCGAGGGTCTGTTCTTGGCTGGGGCGATGAACTGCTGGGAGGAGTTCAGCCACCCTTCTCTCTCTCTGATTGTCTTTCTCTGATTCAACCTCCTATCGAACCTATCCTCTTAACCCTTCCGAACCCCTCTCTTCTGTGGGTGGCTAGTCCTATTTATAGAGGCCCTGGTCCTCTTCCCAAATATCGAGCGGGAAGGGAGCCAACAATGGCGGGCTAATTTGAAGGGGGACAGCTAGTACTCGCTACCCTGACAAAAGTAGTCTTCGCCTGCACAAAGCTCTGGTGGTGACGCCGTCCTGGGCTCCACGATGACCTCCGTCTTGCAGTCTTCCTGGTCCTGGTCTCGTTGCACCGAAATGGCAACCTTTGCCTGATGCCTCGGTACTCCGCGGCTGCGCTTGCCCCCTTTGCACCAAAGAGGAAAGGAGGACACTGCGCGGGCTGGCACCCGCCTGGCGCCCTTGGTCGTCATGGCTTGGGTCACGGGCACCTCGTGAGGTATCCTGCCTTGATCTCTCCGCCTCCTCGTGAGCCAGCCTGATGAGGCCGTGCCTGAGGAAGCTCCGTGTCGTCTGCCCCGCGAGGCTTGGCCCCTCGCGAGGGTCTTGGGTCCGTGTTGATGAAGATGGGCCGTGCTGGCCCCCCCTTGAGCCACGCCGCAGGCCGTAGGCAGGCAAGTCTGGGGACCCCCGTTCCTAGAACGCCGACAGTAGCCCCCGGGCCCAAGGCGCGCCCGGACATGGCCGTGCAGGGAGGCGGAAGGGCAAGAGCGAAGTGCCGCGGGCCCTAACAGCCTGCGGCCTTGGGCACCGCGTGGCGGTTGACTGGACGTGGGCGTCTCCACTTCCCCATGGAGCCACGGCAACTGCACGTATTGGACAAGTCCCTGCATGCAAAGCGGGTCATGATTACCTGCGATCGTGGAGGTTGGCGGTTGGCCTTCGCCGGCTATAAGTACGGAACGGCGCGCGCCCTTCCAGTCCATCCCTTCTTGCTTCTCCTTCTTCCCGATCCTTGTTCCTTCTTGCTGTGATGGCTCCGATCCACCGGTTCTCGATGGCAGAGAAGGGAAAGGCTCCCCAAGAGGAACCAGACCCACTCCTGCCGAAGAAACGGCTCGTCCCCCGTGGCCCGGACGAGGGGGCCCTTCAGGTGGTGTCGAGGCCTTGGTGCGAGCGAGCGCCGCCGGGGTTCCCGCTTCCATTGTACGCCCACGTCGAGGGCCCTGAAGGAGCTGATGCTGACCGCCATGGGCGGCGCCGCCGTCAGTGCCGATGGGTCACGAAGGTGTGGGTCGTCCCCCCTGGGGTCCACACCGAGGGCTCCTCCCGAGAGTTCATGCTCCACGTCGCCATTCCTGTTCAGGCTTGGATTCGCCTTCCTCCCTTCTTCGCCTCCATCATCCCGCAGGGGGAGCCCCTGGAGCTCTGGCTGCAGCACGCCGGCTGCAGCACCCTCGCGACCGAGGCAGAGGTCGCGGTCGTTGCACCGGGCGAGGTCTTCATGACTCGGGGCTGGAGAGAGATCGCCCAGGATTGCAGGACAAGGGGCGTCTTCGCGATCCACTTGGATTACGACGGTGCTTCGGTGATGCTCTTCAAGGTCTTCGATGCGAGCGGGCGCCGGCTGGAGTGCTGCCCTGGGAGAGGTGGCCGGGGCCCTGCTGCGGCGAGGACTGGGCCCGCCGACCGCTCCCTTGGCGGCTCCTCAGGCGGAGGAGGCGGAGGAGGTTCCAGCGACTCTGGCGAGCTCTTTGCGACTCCGGAGACGAGCGACGATAGCTACGAGCCCCCGAGCCGGCTCCGCTCCTGGAGCAAGGCGGGCTCGTCAGGCCGCCGCCGACTCTGATCTGTATGGGGTTGGCGCCGGTGCTTGACGGCCCACTGTTGATGATGGCGTCTTCTACTGGGGCGCGCGTAGTTAGTGTCCCTTTAGGATCTGTTCCCTGCGAGGAATCAAAAACGCGTCCCGTGGGGGCTTGTAATGTGCCTGTGATCCTATTTTGTTAATATACCCCTTGTCGTAGAATTGTGCGAGTTGCTCATTCCGTCTTAGCTCAGTCCTCCCTTTCGAACCTCACGAGGGCTTGGTGCTCTGAGCCGACAGGTCCCAGTCCCAAGGCGGCTTCAGCCGTCGCTGGTATGCCAGGTCGCGATGCTGTGGTCAAGGCCAGGAGGTGAGCGACCCGGAGTCTGGTAAGAGCCCCTGAGTCACGATGCTCAGGAGGTCCCCTTTGGCGCTCAAGCAGCCGCCGTTTTGTGAGAAAGGAGAGGGGCGTCTCTAACACGGGATAGCATTAGGTGCGGGGATGGTGCCACGGTAGCTGGCGCTTCCGGGTGATGACTTATCTCGAGAATTAGGGGCCGCTCTCTGGTGTGTCGCCGGGTCCGTGCATCGGCAGGCGCGAGGTTGCTCGGCGAGGTCCTCGTGTGTCTCTCCCCTCTTGCCTTTGCTCCCCTTTCTGCTCTACGTCCTCAGGTCCCGGCCCTCGAGCGAGTCTCAGCCGTCGCTGGTATGCCAAGTCGCAATGCCGTGGACAAGGCCAGAGGGTGAGGGCTGGAGAGCCAGTAGGAGCCCTGAGTCGCGATGCTCACGCACCCCCCCTTTAACGTGCAAGAGGTTCGTGCGGACAAGAGTGGAGGAGACACCGCAAGGGCCTCGCCTGACGCAGCTCCTTTAGGAGATCCTGTAGACCCATCATAGAGAAAACGAGGGGTTGCCATGACAATTGACAGTCAACCGTTGGTTGCTTCCGAGGGGTAATGAGGCACTGAAGGATTGACGAGGTGACGCTATGCGGGGCTGCCGCGGCCAGAGCTCAGCCATTCAGGTTTGTCGGCGTTGCAGGGACGAACCCATGCGCAAGCGTCGTGCCGTTTGGGAGCAGCTCCGTTAGTTGGCATCAGCTGAGCAGGCAACTAGGTAAAACATATTAGCCGCGAAGGAGTGGATTCGTTCAAATGGATGCTGGGAAGCCGGACATCACTGGGTCAGGCCCGAGCGACTTGGGATCATGTAGCCCGAGGGGCGCCCCCAATAAGGTAAGCTAACAACATGAAATAAAAGGGATACATGCCGCAGGGACGGACCCACGCGGCCTGGGAATAATGCAGCCCTGGGAGGCACTCCCAGCTGGAAGTGAAACTTGAAAGATGTCACCTGATGACATTGAGGACGAAGGGGTGTTGGTGTAGCAGACTCGGTGGGCTGCGGAAGCCAATCCTCACGAGCCCCCAGGCCCGGGGGCCTCGGGAGGCTTCGGAGGTGCTGGCGGCTCCCCGCAGACCATCTTCATCTCCGCCAGGGCTGCGGAACGCCTGGCCTCTTGTGCCTCCATGATGCCCCTCATGAGGCGCTGGTACGTGGCAGCCGTGTTCGGCAAGACGTAAGGCATGCGAACATAGCTGTGCGGTGGACCTCCGCAGCGCCCCACTCGCGAGGGCCAGAGGCGCTCCAGAGAGGCGACTCGGTTGAGCCCTGGTATGTCGATGCAGACGCGCAGCCCACCATCCTCGCCTGGATGGGGAGCCACTACTGGTAGACGGCGGCCGCCTTTCATGATCCTTGACTCCTATAGCTCCTGAATAGCCTTGCTGACGAACTCCTGAGGGTCTGGCTCTCCTTGCCTTACTCCTTCTTAAGGGAAACATGCTTCGAAACACGCCTCCATGTGGTGCCCAAGCGCCTCCCTCGTGACCCTAGCCAGGTCGGTGGCCCTCCAGGGGAGAGCCCCCGAGCCCTGCCTGAGGAGGGCGCCGGGCGCGCTTTCCTATGCGATGGAAGGAGGTTCCCCCTGGGCAGGCATGGGTCCAGAGGGGCCTGCCTCCTAAGGAGCCGGCCTGGACGATGTCTTCTTCTTCTTGGGGGCGGTCTCGGGAAGCCTCCTGCTTCCGCGATCCGGGTCTTCCAGTGACGCGGCCTGAAAGGCTCATTCCAGGGAACACACCGCATCCTTCTCTTCACAGGGCACCGTGATGACTCCGCCACTTCCTGGCATCTTGAGGACGTTGTAGCCATGGTGGGTTACGGCCATGAACTTGGCCAGCGCTGGGTACCCGAGGATGGCGTTGTACGGCAGGCGAATGTGAGCGACGTCGAAGTCGATGAGCTCGGTGCGGTAGTTGTCGCGTGCCCCGAAGGTGACAGGGAGGCGGACCCGCCCGATCGGGACCGTGGAGCCGTCGGTGACTCCGGAGAAAGGCTTGGTTGGCTGAAGCTGGCTGTAGGGCACTTGGAGATGGTTGAATGTTTCCACGGATAGGACATTGAGCCCTGCCCCGCCATCGATGAGGGTCCTGGTGACCACCACGTTGCTGATGATTGGGGAACAGAGCATCGGGAGGACTCCGGCTGTAGCCGCACACTTGAGTTGATCTGGCGAACTGAACGTGATGGCGCACGCCGACCAGCTGAGAGGGAGCATGGCTTTGAGCTTGGGGAGGACTGCATTCACTTCGCGGGCGAACTGCTTGAAGATGCGTTGAGAGGCTGGGGCTTGAGCCCCGCCCAGGATGCAGGCGATCGCGCGCGGCTCCTGGAAGCCCGCAGCCTCCTCGTCCTGGTGGCGGTCCTCATTTCTCCTTGGTTGCGGCGGCAGCGGAGGGAGGCCTGCGTTGCCTTGCGGGCGATCCTCGCAGGCCGACCCCTCCAGTCTCCCTTGTGAGGCGGATCTTGCCAGCGATCCTCGTGAGGTTGATCGCGCCACCCTTGGCGCGGGCCACGGTCTTCCCAGCGTCCTGCGTTCCTTCCTCCTCCTTGACCGTAGCCCCGGTCACCGCGGTCGGGGCAACGACCGATCCTTCCTTCTCGCACGGCTCGGAGCTCTTGACATTCGTTGGTGTTGTGGGTGTGGAGGTCGTGGTACACGCAGTACCGGCTGCCCTTGGAAGGCTCGGGCTGATCTCTGCCCCGCTTGGTGTCTGGTTCTGCCGCGATCACGGCAGCCCCCTTGTGCTTCACATCCTTGGCCTTGGGCTTCTTCTCTTCCGGGTCCGCGACAGGCAGCTCGAGGAGGGAGAGACGCCCTTCCTCATCCCTGGCGCACTTGGTTGCCAAGTTGAACAGCTCCAAAGAAGTGCACAGGTCTTCATGCATCGCTAGCTCCTCCTTCTTCTTGACATCGCGCACGCCGTCGGAGAAAGCTAAGATGATGGCCTCTTCAGTCACCCTGGGAATCTTGAGGCGTGCGTTGTTGAAGGGCTGGATGTACTTCTGCAGGGTCTCCCCGGGTTGTTGCTTGATGCGGCGCATGTCGCTCACGGCGGGTGGCCGGTCGCGAGTACCTTGGAAGTTGGCAATGAAGCGGGTGCGCATCTCGTCCCAGGAGGAGGTCGTGCCTGGAGCCAGGTTCAGGAGCTAGGTGTGGGCCCCGTTCTTGAGCGCCATGGGAAACCAGTTCGCCCTGACCTTCTGTCTCCGTTGGCAGCTTCGATGCCCAGCTCGTAGAGCTGGAGGAACTCCAGAGGGTCAGCCATGCCGTCGTAGCGAGGAGGCAGGTCTGGCTTGAACTTGCCGGGCCACGCGACACTGCGTAGCTCGGCGGTGAAGGCACGGCAGCCTGCTGTGGCCACAGGAGGCCTTGGGTGATGGAGAGCTTGGTCTTGCATATCCCCATGCACCGCAGTTGGGTCTTGATGTGCGGGAGCAGGAGCATGGTCGCGACGTGCTGGAGCAGGGAGCGCCCGGGCAGCTTCTTGCGGGCGAGGGACTTCCTGGCAGCTCTGCTCTTGCTGCGCTGGCACCTGACGAAGCGGGTTCCGCCCAGGGGCCACGCGCCTTGGAGCCCTGGTGCCTTCTTGAGGAGGAGGCGGCCGGGGCACCGCCGGAGCTTCGCCGCCTGCACGGGGCGGGGTGCGGTGCAGCGGAACGGACGACGCAGGAGAGCCCCCTACGGCGCGGACAAGCTCGGCGACGTGGTCGAGCCATTCTTCGTAGACATCGTCGACGGGGCGGTAGCGCAGGAGCTCGTTTGCCGCGATGAGCGCAGCTTGAGCCTCCATGGGTGCACGGAGCGCGCGGGACGAAGAACCAGTTGGGGGGGAGTGAGGGAGTTGCGGTGCGGCTGTCTTGCCGCACGGACGGATGCTGAGACGATGCCTGCTGCTCGTCCCCCGCCGGGCCGGTGGCGGTGTTGACGGCAGGTGACGGGGAACGGTGAGGACGCCCGCCGATGGGAGCCATTTGGGCGACGCGGGAAGCGAGAGCGGCCCGGCGCTCGGTGCGGGCCCGACGAGCGTCAGACATGGGCACGATGGTCGGAGGAGAACGGGGTGGTGGAAGACGAATTCCGGCGCACCCCTACCTGGCGCGCCAAATGTCGGATTTCGGGTTCCGGCAGACCCTTGAGGTTCGAACACTGGGGTGCGCGTGGAGATCTCGCTTCCTACCTACCTGCACCCCTAAGATCTAAGCTATGGAAAGAACAACATAAGAGACACAGGGTTTATACTGGTTTGGGCCACCGTTGTGGTGTAATACCCTACTCCAGTTTGTGGCGTGGTGGATTGCCTCTTGGGCTAATGATGATGAATGATACAAGGAAGAACAGCCTCGCGAGGGTGTGTTCTTGGCTGGGGCGATGAACTGCTGGGAGGAGTTCAGCAACCCTGCTCTCCCTCTGTGATTGTCTTTCTCCGAGTCAACCTCCTATCGAACCTCTCCTCTTAAGCCTTCCGAACCCCTCTCTTCTGTGGGTGGCTGGTCCTATTTATAGAGGCCCTGGTCCTCTTCCCAAATATCGAGCAGGAAGGGAGCCAACAATGGCAGGCTAATTTGAAGGGGGACAACTAGTACTCGCTACCCTGACAAAAGTAGTCTTTTCCTGCACAAAGCTCTGGTGGTGACGCTGTCCTGGGCTCCACGATGACCTCCATCTTGCAGTCTTCCTGGTCCTGGTCTCGTTGCAACGAAATGGCAACCTTTGCCTGATGCCTCGGTACTCCACGGCTGCGCTTGCCCCCATTGCACCAAAGAGGAAAGGAGGACATTGCGCGGGCTGGCACCCGCCTGGCGCCCTTGGTCGTCATGGCTTGCGTCACGGGCACCTCATGAGGTATCCCACCTTGATCTCTTCGCCTCCTCGTGAGCCAGCCTGATGAGGCCGTGCCCGAGGAAGCTCCGTGTCGTCCGCCCCGCGAGGCTTGGCCCCTCGCGAGGGTCTTGGGTCCTTGTTGATGAAGATGGGCCGTGCTGGGCCCCCCTTGAGCCACGCCGCAGGCCGCAGGCAGGCAAGTCTGGGGACCCCCGTTCCCAGAATGCCGACAGCTAGCTTCTAGGGTTTAGCCTCTCTAATCTCGTAGTAGATCTACTCTTGTACTACCCATATCATCAATATTAATCAAGCAGGACGTAGGGTTTTACCTCCATCGAGAGGGCCCGAACCTGGGTAAAACTTCGTGTCCCTTGCCTCCTGTTACCATCCGGCCTAGATGCACAGTTCGGGACCCCCTACCCGAGATCCGCCGGTTTTGACACCGACAGAAGGAAAGAAATACCTTATTGAAATATGTGAAAGGTGCAATTGCAAAAAGTGACAAGATTAACGCGGCTATTGTAGGGGCCACAACTGAGGTGGCGACCCTTAAGCAAGCACTGTCCGAGGCTGAAAAGAGGGCGGCCACGGAGCGCACTGAGCGGGAGAAGCATGAGACGCAGGTTGGCGAGGTGCGGCAAGAGCTCCAGGCTCTCATGAAAAAACATGAGAGTTTGGAGCTTGACTCGAAGACGCGAGAGTCTGAGCTCACGGCGGCCATTGAAGATGCCAAGTCTGCCAAGGCCGAAGCCTAGAAGGCCCTCTAGGAGGTCGAGGCAATACAAAAGATAGCGGCGGATAAGGCATTATTTATGCAAAGCAAGGACATAAAAGTGAATTACTTGTCACTTACCTGAATCCGGAGCTCTCCAGGAGCATTCGCAGACTTGCCCCGTAGCGTGTCAGATGCCCCCGCCTTCTACCGCGCCGAGGAGGGAAGCTCGACGGAGAAGGTGTTCTGGTCTCAGTATGCTGAGGCCGAACACCCGGTGCCCTTAAGCGACCAGCTAAAACAGCTGGTAGAGCTCCATAAGGTGGCCAAACAGGCCATGAAGGGCCTCATAGTGTGGCTGTGTCCTGGAGAGGCCATGCTGGGGAGCTACTTCGGGCTGGTGAGGCGGCTGGTGCAGGCCTGTCCGAGGCTCGAAGTCATCAAGCGCTCCGTATGCATCGAGGGTGCCCGTAGGGCGCTTGCCCATGCGAAGGTGCACTGGGGCAAGCTGGATGCTGAGAAGCTTGTGAAGGACGGGCCACCGCTGGGCAAGGAGCATCGCAAGCCTGAGATATATTATGAGGGCGTTCTGAAGGGTGCCCGCCTTGTGGCGGATGAATGTTCCATGAATGTAATTTTTCAGTGAACTCGCTCGTTTTGTCCTGTGCGCTGAAAACTTGTTCATGTGCACTAAGCAATGCTTTTTGAGTTTAAAATATTACCTTTTGTGCGGCCATTTATCAAATTTGAGAGATGGCAAGTCGTCGGCTTCTGCCCCCATGGCACGAGTGCTAGGGTGTTCGGGGTAAACATGAGCGCTCTTTTTCCCATTCTTGGGTCCTTTGAGGGAGGCGCTCAACAAAACGAACAAGGCAATCGGACTATAGTGTTTGAACACTCTCACTTAGCCATAGAATTCTATAATTTTCAATTTTGGCGAAGCCCCTAGTGTTCGGAAGACCGAGTTCGGGGCGTTATCCACGCCTAGGCCGGACAAAGCCGACTCCTCGCTCTAAGCGGCATAAGTCTTTAGGGACTCGAAAATCTCTCGAACAGCGACCAACTCTCGCCTCATCATGACGGTCAGTTTAGCCTTTCTCTACTGAGGTGCTTAGCCCAGCTCAACTGGGGCACAATCGCAGTAGTTCTCCTAGTGCTACCTTAGCCGATATGACGGAACGCAAGGTACCAAAACATAGGAGCCAGCCAAACCCAACTATTGACCTAAGACATGATTCGGAGCCGATGCATATAATGCTATAAGTTCGGGGTGCCGCACTTGTGAAAGTGTTAGGACTTCCCACACCATGTTGCGGGGTACTTAAGCCCCTGGCGTATTGGCCATACCGAAGTGTATGGGTGCAACATGTCATTAATGAACATATATTCTTGAAAAAAGGTAATGCAATAATAGACGGAAGCTATGCATTGTTTATTTAAAAAAGCTGCAATCAAAGTAGAACGATACAAATAGTGCAATAAGCAAAAGATGGGACTATCAAATATGTCCTTTCCAGGGGCGAGCTGCGGAATGCTATGCGAAACAGGTATACTGCTTGTTATAGAGACCACCTTAGAGTTCCATAGTGCGGCGTAGCTTTCTGCTTCCCTGGTTGTATCGTTTGTGCGGCAATTGTACTGCCGGACAAGCCTTCTGAAGAATGGAGTCCTCAAAATAAGAGAAAATTAAGAAATCGGCAGCCCCTAGTGCGATTTAAGCCGCGTTTCGGGCGTGCCATGATGGTGCCCCTCCCCCTGTGCCCATGGTATTTCCAGAGCGTAGTTATGTACGTGTAGCACTGGTTTCGCAAGTTCGCGTGGGCTGGGGTTGGGGACGCATTGCTATGCTTGCTCTGAACGTGCCTGGCGGTCTTGGTGTTGGTTACTCCGGGCGCGCTTGACGGTGTTTCACGTTTAATGGCTGGACCAGAGAATTGCCTTGAGAGGCTGCTTTGTATTTCCGCTGCGATAGTCGCCATATGCTCCTCTGTTCGGAGAGAGCGTTCAGTGTTTCCATTCACCGTGATGACGCCTCGAGGGTCTGGCATCTTGAGCTTGAGGTATGCGTAGTGTGGCACCGCATTGAACTTGGCAAATGCGGTTCGCCCGAGCAGTGCGTGATAGCCACTATGGAACGGGACTATGTCGAAGATTAACTCCTCGCTTCAGAAATTATCCGGAGATCCGAAGACCACTTCAAGTGTAACTGAGCCTGTACAGTTGGCCTCTACACCTGGTATGACGCCTTTAAAGGTTGTTCTGGTGGGTTTAATCCTCGAGGGATCGATGCCCATTTTCCGCACTGTATCCTGATAAAGCAGGTTCAGGCTGCTGCCGCCATCCATAAGAACTCTAGTGAGGTGAAATCCGTCAATAATTGGGTCTAGAACCAATGCGGCGAATCCACCATGACGGATGCTAGTGGGGTGGTCCCTTCGATCAAAAGTGATCGGGCAGGAAGACCATGGGTTGAACTTTGGGGCGACTAGCTCCATCGCATATACGTCCCTTAGCGCATGCTTCCGCTCCCTCTTGGGGACGTGGGTTGCGTATATCATGTTCACTGTCTGCACTTGTGGGGGAAAACCTTTCTATCCACTGTTGTTCGGCGGCCAAGGCTTCTCCTCGTCATCGCTATGCAGCCCCTTGTCTCTGCTTTCGGCATTTAACTTGCCTGCCTGCTTGAACACCCAACAATCCCTGTTGGTGTGATTGGCTGGTTTTTTGGGGGTGCCATGTATCTGGCATGAGCGGTCGAGTATTCGGTCCAAACTGGACGGGCCCGGAATATTTCTTTTGAATGGCTTTTTCCGCTGACCGGGTTTAGAGCCTTTGAATCCGGCATTAACTGCCGTATCCTCAGTATTGTCGTCGTTAATGCGGCGCTTTTGCTTGTTGCGACGCGACCTGCCACAACTGTCCTTGGTATCCGAATTACCAGGGCTCTTGGTCATGTTATTGTTGCAAGCTAGCCAGCTGTCTTCTCCCGCGCAAAAGCGGGTCATAAGTGTCGTGAGGGCTGCCATAGATTTCGGCTTTTCCTGTCCTAGGTGCCGCGCAAGCCACTCGTCGCGGATGTTATGCTTGAAGGCTTCTAGGGCCTCTGCGTCCGGACAGTCGACAATTTGATTTTTCTTGGTTAGGAACCGTGTCCAGAATTGTCTGGCCGATTCCTCTGGCTGCTGAATTATGTGGCTTAGGTCATCGGCGTCTGGTGGTCGCACATAAGTTCCCTAGAAATTGTCGAGGAATGTGGCTTCCAGGTCCTCCCAACAACCAATTGATTCTGCTGGCAAGCTGTTGAGCCAATGCCGAGCTGGTCCTTTAAGCTTGAGTGGGAGGTATTTGATGGCGTGTAGGTCATCACCGCGGGCCATGTGGATATGAAGGAGATAGTCCTCGATCCATACCGCAGGATCTGTTGTGGCATCGTATGATTCGATGTTCATGGGTTTGAAACCCTCGGGGATTTGATGATCCATTACTTCATCTGTGAAGCATAGTGGGTGTGCGACACCTCTGTATTGGGCTACATCACGACGCAGCTCAAACGAGCTTTGTCTACTGTGTTTGGCCCGGCCGGATTTACTGTATCCGGTGTGACAAGTACCGTCTTGTGCCATGGGGCACCCACGTGATCCGTAGATCGATCTTGTTTGCCTTGCCCTATCCTCCAATATATCTCGCAGGTCTGGCGCATTTTCGCATGCCTTGGTAGTTTTTGAGCGGCGCCGGGGTGCGGCCTGAGTGGAGGGCCGAGAGGCCTGTCTGTCGCGGCCACGGGGTGGCTGGTCGACCGCATCATGCGCTTGTGATGTAGGTTTAGGTGCTTAGTCCTCTAATTGGGGTAGCAACCCGCGCTTTGGGTAGCTCTTGGAGGGGTGTTCGAGTTCATACTCTTCGGCCGCAAGGACTTCAGTCCATCTGTCGGCTAGCAAATCTTGATCAGCTCTAAGCTGTTGCTGTTTTTTCTTGAGGCTGCTTGCCATGGCCATAAGCCTGTGTTTGAAACGCTCTTGTTCGATGGGATCCTCCGGCACAACAAATTCGTCGTCGTCGAGGCTTGCCTCATCTTCGGAGGGAGGCATATAATTATCGTCCTCGACCTCTCTGTCTGCCGCTCTCTCATGAGGGCTGGCTTCTCTATCCTCCTGTGCTGAATCTTGCTGGAGGTGGTTGTCTTCGGCACTGTCTGGGGTGTTATTATCCCCCGTGCCGGAATCACCGTTTTTGTTTTGGCGGGATTTAGAGCGGCGCCGCTGACGCCGGCGCTTAGGCTGCTTCTTGGAGGGGTCATCCTCCGTTGTTCCATCGCCATTGCCTTCTTTTGGGGTGTCCACCATGTATATATCATACAACGAGGTGGCTTTCCAGTGCCCTATAGGCGCTGGTTCTTGATCGTCTCCTGCATCGACGTCCATACTGTCGATGTCTTCAGAGTCGAAGTCGAGCATGTCGGCTAAATCATTGACAGTGGCTACGAAGTGGGTGGTGGGCTTTGAATTTCTTCATCATCCGCATCCCAACCTTGCCGACCATAGTCCGTCCAGGGCTCTCCTGACAGAGAGAGAGAGACTTTAGTGAATTCAGAATATCGCCGAAGGGCGAGTGCCGAAAGATGTCCGTGGCAGTGAACTCCATGATTGGCGCCCAATCGGGTTCGATCGATTGGGGCGCAGAGGGCTCGGAGCCTGGAGAGGAGTCCGGCTCCTTGGAGTCACGGGCTTCGCAGAGAATAGGGCTGGTGTTCGGCTCGATCGCCATAGAGATTGCAGCCCCCGAGGCGGTGTCTAACCACCCATCCTCGGTTGGTGTGATCGGCTCTGAGCTAGGGGTCGGAGCGGACACGAGTGCGGCCTCCAGGGCACTGTTCGGCAGTAGAGCTAAATCATGCCCATCGTGACAGTGCGGCGCGCCTCGCTGTGGCTCGAATCCGTCGAAGATCAAGTCTCTGCGGATGTCGGCCGTGTAGTTCAAACTTCCAAATCTGACCTGATGGCCAGGGGCGTAGCTTTTGATCTGCTCCAGATGACCAAGCGAATTGGCCCGCAGTGCAAAGCCGCCGAATACGAAGAGCTGTCCGGGGAGAAAAGTCTCACCCTGGATCGCATCGCTGTTGATGATCGGAGAAGCCATCAGGCCTAAAAGCGACGACAGAGAGGAACTCTCAATGAAAGCACCAATGTCGGTGTCAAAACCGGCGGATCTCGGGTAGGGGGTCCCGAACTGTGTGTCTAGGTCGGATGGTAACAAGAGGCTGGGGACACGATGTTTTACCCAGGTTCGGGCCCTCTTGATGGAGGTAAAACCCTACGTCCTGCTTGATTAATATTGATGATATGGGTAGTACAATAGTAGATCTACCACGAGATGAGAGAGGCTAAACCCTAAAAGCTAGCCTATGGTATGATTGTTGTTCGTCCTACGGACTAAAACCCTCCGGTTTATATAGACACCGGAGAGAGCTAGGGTTACACAGAGTCGGTTACAATGGTAGGAGATCTACATATCCGTATCTCCAAGCTTGCCTTCCACGCCAAGGAAAGTCCCTTCCGAACATGGGACGAAGTCTTCAATCTTGTATCTTCATAGTCCAGGAGTCCGGCCAAAGGTATAGTCCGGCCATCCGGACAGCCCCTAACCCAGGACTCCCTCACCCGCTGTAACTTCCGACCCATGTATGGCCCATGACGTCTTTCAACCCATATGAGGCCCTTTGTAACTCTTGGCCCATTAACGGCCCATGGTGAAACTGGCCCGTAAGGAACAGTGTATAACTCTATACCCATAAATGGCACATTATTCAATTGGGCCATTTCCGGCCTGTGTTATCTTTCGGCCTTCTCAGGGCCCATTTATTCTTGGGCTGATTTGTAGCATTCGAATACTTACGGCCCATTACTGGCCTATTCCGGTTGTGGGACAAATTCAACCCGTGGTTAAAGTCAGCCCATTTGTGGCTCGTTAAACCGTTGGGCCATTTTCATAGCGTCAACAAATATGGCTGATTAACGACAGCCTGTTATGGTCGGCCCATGAACGGACGATTCCAACTCTAGCCCATTTACGACCCATAATGCGGTCTGTTATTGGCCATGTTTGGCCAATCGATCATACGGCCCATAGAAGGCCCACTGATTCTACAGGCCAAAGAAGGCCCATTGTTTCTATAGTAGATATGTGATACGTCTCCATCGTAACTACTTTTCCTAACTCTTTTGCCCTTGTTTTGGACTCTAATTTGCATGATTCGAATGGAACTAACCCATACTGACGTTATTTTCAGCAGAATTGGCATGGTGTTATTTTTTTGGAGAAATATAAGTTCTCGGAATGACCTGAAACTTCACGGAGATCAGTTCTGGAATAAATAAAAAATATTGGTGAAAGAATCAACCGAAGGGGTCCCACACCCTAGCCACAAGGGTGGGGGCGCACCCACCCCCCTGGGGCACCCCCTCTATCCTTGTGGGCCCCTTGGACCTCCACCGACCTCAAATCCAACTCCATTTAATAACGTTCATGGAGAAAAAAATCAGAGAGAATGATTCATCAAGTTTTACGATATGGAGCTGCCGCCAAGCCCTGTTCTTCCTCGGGATGGCAGATCTAGAGTCTGTTTTGGGCTCCGGAGAGGGAAAATCGTCGCCACTGTCATCATCAACAATCCTCCATCACCAATTTCATGATGCTCACCGCCATGCGTGAGTAATTCCATCGTAGGCTTTCTAGACCATGATGGGTTGGATGGGGATGTCAAAGAATTAACACTTAGTTTGAGGAGTTCATGTATTCACTAAGTGCTAATTCTTTGGTCCGGTTCTCTATTAAAAGGAGGCCTTAATATCCCTTAGTTTCCAATAGGACCCCGCTGCCAAGGGAGGGTAGGAAAAAAGATGCCATGCAAGTTCTTTTCCATAAGCATGTATGACTATATTCGGAATACATGGCTACAATATATTGATGAATTGGAGCTAGTTCTGTGTCACCTATGTTATAACTGTTGCATGATGAATGCCATCTGACATAATTATCCATCATTGATCCATTGCCTATGACTTCATTTCATATTGATCTTTGCTCCGTTACTTTTCCGTTGCCACTGTTACGATTGCTAAAAAACTACTACGGTTACTTTTGCCACTATTACCGTTACTTTCATACTACTTTGCTACTAAATATTTTGCTGCAGATATTAAGTCTTTCAGGTGTGGTTGAATTAACAAGTCAGCTGGTAATACTTGAGAATATTGTTTGGCTCCCCTTGTGTCAAATCTATAAATTTGGGTTGAATACTCTACCCTCGAAAACTGTTGCGATCCCTTATACTTGTGGGTTATGAAGACCTTTTTCTGGCACCGTTGCCCGGGAGCATAGCTATATTCTCTAAGTCACTTGGGATTTATATCTATTGATCACTATGAGGAATTTGAAAGATCAAAGAACCAAGATTTTTCCCTCAACTACGAGGGGAGGGAAGGAACTGCCATCTAGCTCTCCACTTGATTCTCCTTCTGTTTTGAGTAAACTTGCGACACCTACACCTGCTATTGATTCCGATATGTCGCATGTTATTGATGATGCCACTTCTGCTACGCATGATGCTTATGATGAAACTACTTCTCGGGTTGATAATACTGTGCCACTAGGTGAATTTCTTGATGAACAACTTGCTAGGGTTAGAGAGAATAAAATTACTGAAACTGATGATATTATTGAAACTGAAGATTATGATTCTCCCCTTAGATATGAATTGCCTGTTGTACCTGAGGGTTATGTTATGGATGAAGAAATTGCTAGAGACTTCTTTGCTTGGAATGATAGAGAAGATCTTAAGAAACTATTAGCTAAGCTAAAATAAAATCCTTGAATGCTAGAACGAGATATGATTCCAATTTTGCTACCTCACCCATCTTTGTTACCGATAAGGATTATCATATCTCTATCGTCATGAGTTAATTACTTTGGTTGAATCTGATCCTTTCTGTGGTTATAAATTTGAAATTGTTGTGGCACAACTCACTAAATTGAATGATATAGCCTCCCTATTTTCTCATGAGTAAAAAATCGCTATTACTATATTATTAAATTGTTTCCTTTCTCATTAAAGGGTCATGCTAAGTTATGGTTTAATTATCTTGCTCCTGGTTGTGTGTGTAGTCCCTAGGATACGGTTTACTACTTCGATGCAAAATATTTCCCCGCTCATAAGAAACAAGCCGCCCTAAGGGAAATATTTAAATTTGTGCAAACTGAAGAAGAGAGTCTCCCACAAGCTTGGGGGGGGGGGCTTCTCCAATTACTTAATGCTTTGCCTGATCATCGTCTCAAGAAAAATGAAATACTTGATATCTTTTATAATGGACTAACCGATGCTTCCAGAGACCACCTCGATAGTTGTGCTGGTTTTGTTTCAGGGAACGAACTGTTGAGCAAGCTGAATTGCTATTGAATAATATATTGAGTAATGATAATGATTGGACACTTCCTGAACCAACTCCTAAGCCAACTCCTAAGAAAAGGGGTATTCTATTTCTCAGTCCTGAAGATATGCAAGAGGCAAAGAAATCTATGAAAGAAAAAGGTATTAGAGCTGAAGATGTTAAGAATCTATCACCTATTGAAGAAGTACATGATATTGATAACCCGACATAGGTAGTAGAGGTAAACTCTCTCCATAGATTTGATGAAGGTGACATTCCTCATAATAAGTCTTCTAGTCAATGCTTGGATGAGTTTGATAATTTTATTGTTAAAAAAGAAAAATTCAATGCTTATGTTAGTACACAATTGAAATGTAATGCTAACATGCTTGACCACTTGGGTGATTATATGAGTAGAATGGTTAATGATCTTAAGCTTCTCAGTAAACATGCTTCCATGGTCGCAACTCAAGTAGAACAAGTACTTAAAGGACAAGATGATTTGTTTAATGAGTTGAATAGTAAGAATAATGATAATGTTGTTAGGATTACGACTAGAGGTGGTAAAATGACCCAGGAACATTTGTATCCTGAGGGCCATCCTAAGAGAGTTGAGCAAGATTCTTAGAGAATTAATACTGATGCACCTAGTCCTTCTGATAAAAAGAAAAAGAAAACTGATAGGACTTTGCATGCTAGTGAACCTACTATAGACACACTTGAGAATACCAATGATATTTCTATTTCTGATGCTGAGACACAATCTGGTGATGAACATGAACCTAGTGATAATGTTAATAATGATGTTCATGTCGATGCTCAACCTAGTAATGATAATGATGTAGAGATTGAACCTGCTGTTGATCTTGATAACCCACAATCAAAGAATCAACGTTATGATAAGAGAGAGTTCGTTGCTAAGAAAGATGGTAAAGAAAGAGAACCATGGGTTCAGAAACCCATGCCCTTTCCTCCTAAGACATCCAAGAAAAAGTATGATGAGGATTTTGAGTGCTTTGCTGACATGATTAGACCTATCTTTTTGCGTATGCGTTTGACTGATATGCTTAAAATGCCTCCTTATGCTAAGTATATGAAAGATATTGTTACAAATAAAATAAAGATACAGGAAGCTAAAATTTCCAGCATGCATGATAATTATAATTTTAAGGGTGGAATACGAACGAAACTTGGAGATCCAGGAGTACCAACTATACCATGCTCCATTAAAAGAAACTATGTTAAAAATGCTTTATGTGATCTTGGAGATGGTGTTAGTGTTATGCCTTTCTCTTTATATCATAGACTTGAATTGAACAAGTTGACACCTAATAAAATCTCTTTGCAAATGGATGATAAATCAACTGCTGTACCATCGGTATTTGTGAGGATGTGCCTATTGTGGTTGCAAATGTTACTATTTTAACGGAGTTTGTTATTCTTGATATTCCCAAGGACGACAGTATGTCGATCATCCTTGGTAGACCCTTTTTGAATACTGCCAGGGCTGTTATTGATTGCAAGAAAGGCAATGTCACTTTTCATGTTAATGGTAATGAGCATATGGTACACTTCCCAAAGAAACAACCTCAAGCTCATAGTATCAATTCTATTGGAAAATTTTCAACTATTACTATTGGAGGTTTTGAATTCCCTCTTCCTACAGTCAAAAAGAAATATGATATTCTTATTGTTGGGGACATGCATATCCCTGTTGAAGTAACCTAGTGTTATTCGAAAATTCTCTGGTTTCATGTCATTCGGAAGAAGTTTGTTAATAAGACTTGATCAACCTTGTTAATGGATTATTTTTGATGAACATGAGATGGATGAATTTAGAAGGCACAACTCTTTGTAACCATTTTGATGAACATGAGATGGATGAATTTAGAAGGCACAACTCTCTGTAACCATCTTTTTCTTTCTGTCATTTAGATTGAATAAAGCAAAAATAGTATATTCTATCCATTTTCTGAATTATCGGTGAAATAAAAATGTCCCCAGAATAAAAGTTCTCCAAATGCCCTCAAAATTTAGTGTGATTTTTTGTAGAATATTTTAGAATTTCTGGCACTCAACACATATCAGGGGGCCTCACCAGTGGGCCACAAGGGTGGAGGGCGCGGCCTACCGCCCTGGGCATGCCCCCGACCTTGTGCGCCCCATGTGGGTCCCCTCCACTTATTCCAGCACCCATGCACTTATTCTTGCTCATTTTGTTGCCATTTTCGATCTCCTTGCTCAAAGCTCCATTCACAAAAGTGCTTTGGGGGATTTTTCTTCGGTTTTCTGACTCCTCCAATGGTCCAACTAGTTTTTGTTCTAGTGCTTTATTTGTTGCAAAATTTTGCTGCTGTGGTGACCTCGTTCTTGAGCTTGCATGTCAAATTTATATGGTCCAAAGTAGTTTTGATGCATGATATAGCCTCTAGGCACTTGTAGGAGTAGCTGCTATCAATTTTGTTGAGTTTTGTTCACTTTTATTTCGAGTCACTAAAAATTTCAGAGGGAGAAAATGATGAGGAGATTGTTGAGAGGTTCCTCGAGCCGCAGTTCGAAGGAAAAAGAAAATAAGGAGAAAGAGAAGCCCAAGTATAATCTTCCTCGCGCCCAGAGATACGGCCGTGTCAATGGCCATGTGAGGCATTCTTACAGGCAGTCGGAATTTATAAGGATTTCTATTATTTGGCTGAGAATGCAGGCATCACCGACTTCATCCATGAACAGTGTGATCAGTATCTCCTCCTCACTAATACTTTCATGTAAAATTTTCATTTTCACGCTAGGAGATCACCACCCACGGTAGAGTTTTACTTATATGATGAGCATAAAGAGATGATGCTTTATGACTTTTGTGAGGTTTGTAAATTACCTTATGAAGGTAGCATCTAGGAACCACGTCCTAGAGATGTGGAAGATTTTATTAATGAAGTAACCATAGGGGAAATGTGAAGGGTATCGAAAGCAAGAGTGGCTAGTTTGCATTTTCGTGTTTTACGCTACTACTCATTATTTGCTAGGAGATGTTTAATTGGTCGCGGGGACAGTGGAGGTCTTAGTACTCCCGACCTTGCCATTTTGCGCCATGCTTTACTTCGTGATAGAACTTTCAGTTTAGGCGCTATGGTTGCTAAACGGTTGAGTTTAAACCATACAAAGGGTCCTATTTTTGGAGGTATCTTCACCTCCCGCCTTGCTAAACGCTTTGAGATACCCATTAGGCATCATGAGAAAGAGGAGAGACTGATACCTACTATATACTTAGATTATGAAAGCATGGTAGCACATAAGTTTATTCGCTATGATGAGGAAAAGAGACTCATTTATAACTTGATATTTATCGAGGATACTTTTCAGATTATTACCTTGCCTGCACCTGCTTTGTTCGATATTCATTTAGGCAGGTATTTGGTTTTGCCCGCGGACATTCACGCATACTAGGATGGGACACGATCCTAGTTCTTGAGCCAGGGCCATCACCTGATTAATATCAAGAGTCTATTTATCAGTGGGGGCCACATGAGCTCGCTAACCAGTGGAACCTCCAGGATGCTCCTCAGTACACCGGAGAGGGCTACTTTGATCCATGGGCGTAGACCAACTTAGGCCAAAAGCCTAAGCTTGGGGGAGTACGTATTTCGCACCGACATTACATTCATGTTCACACACTCCTTTCAGTTATCGGTGTTCATACTTTTTCATTGTATTATCCATGTTAGTTTATTTCTTTTTGCTGCATTCTTCTTGTGTGTTTGAAAAATCTTAAGAAAAAACAAAAAACATTAGTTGTAGTTAGTTTACTTTCTATGCATGCTTAGTTGTAATATTAAAAGAAAACCCAAAAAGATTTCTCGTTCTTCTTTTTCTTGTTGGGAGCTTTCCCGTGTAAATAGTTTTTCTTGTTCTTGTTTTACCTTCTTTAGAAAAATAAAAACTCTAAAAACATTTCAGTATGTTTCTTTGACATTCTTTCCTTTTCTTTGGGGGTTGAGAGGAGAAGACCACGATGAAAATGTTGAGTGGCTCTCATATGCATTATTGTTGATCTAACAAAGAGCCCATATTACCTTGTCTTCTCCTTTGAATGTTTGCAGATTCTAGCTTAGTCCAATGCACGTGCACTATTATTATTATCCACACCGTTCAGTCGCGCAAGTGAAAGGCAATAATGATTATATATGATGAAATGATTGAGATGAGGAAAAGCTGGTATGAACTCGACCTATCTTGTTTTTGTAAATATGATTAGTTCATCGTTCCGGATTCAGCATATTATGAATGAAACATGTTTGCAATGACAATTAGAGATTATAGTTACTCATGCCATTCTTAATTATCTAGGAGTTTATAATGGTTTACCTTGCGTGCCAACATGCTTTTAAAATGGTGATGATGTAGTATGATAGGATGGTATCCTCCTTTGGATGATTCGAGTGGCTTGACTTGGCACATGTTCACACATGCAGTTGAAACAAACTCAACATAGCCTCCACGATATTTATGTTCACGGTGATTTATATCCTACTCATGCTTGTATTCACTGTTGGTTAATCTCAATGCATGTTTATGACTGCTGTCGCTCTCTAGTTGGTCACTCCCAGTCTTTTTCTAGCCTTCACTTGTACTAAGCGGGAATACTGCTTGTGCATCCACTTCCTTAGACCCAAAGTTGTTCCATATGAGTCCACCATACATTCCTATATGCGGTATTTACCTGCCGTTCCAAGTAAATTTGCATGTGCCAAACTATAAACCTTCAAATGATAATCTGTTTTGTATGCTCGAATCGCTCATGTACCAACTAGGGCTGTCAATATCTTCCATGCTAGGTGGGTTATTCTCATGATGAGTGGACTCCGCTCATCATTCACAGAGAATGGCTGGCAACCGGGATGCCCAGTCCCATGCTCAAATCAAATCAAAATAATTGCAAACAAAACTCCCCGAGGACTATTGTTAGTTGGACGGTACCCGTTGTTTTGGACCAGCCATGGAGTGTGCTTGTTGGTGGTGGGGGAGTACAAACTTCACCATTCTATTTGGGAACCGCCTATAATGTATGTAACATGGAAGATACCGCGATATCTTGGTTGTTATGTTGACAATGAAAGCATACCTGGCTTTACATATTTACAACAACAATATCAAATAGAGTTTGTAGAAGTTTCTCTTTATCATTTTTAGTTTGTCAACTGAATTGCTTGAGGACAAGGAATGGGTTAAGCTTGGGGGAGTTGGTACGTCTCCATCGTATCTACTTTTCCAAATTCTTTGCCCTTGTTTTGAACTCTAATTTGCATGATTTGAATGGAACTAACCTGGACTAACGATGTTTTCAGTAGAATTGCCATGGTGTTACTTTTGTGCAGAAATAAAAGTTCTCGTAAGGACCTGAAACTTCACAGAGATCAGTTTTGGAATAAAAAGAAAATATTGGCGAAAGAATCAACCTAAGGGGGCCCACAACCTGCCCATAAGGGCGGGGGCGCGCCCTCTGTCCTTGTGGGCCCCCTGAGCATCCACCGACCTCAACTCCAACTCCATATATTCACGTTCGGGGAGAAAAAATCAGAGAGAAGGATTCATTGCATTTTACGGTATGGAGCTGCCGCCAAGCCCTGTTCTTCCTCGAGAGGGCAGATCTAGAGTCTGTTTTGGGCTCTGGAGATGGGAAATCGTCGCCATCGTCATCATTAACTATCTTCCATCACCAATTTCATGATGCTCAACATCGTTCATGAGTAATTCCATCGTAGGCTTGCTGGACCGTGATGGGTTGGATGAGATTTACCATGTAATCGACTTAGTTTTGTTAGGGTTTGATCCCTAGTATCCACTATGTTCTAAGAATGATGATTGCTATGAGTTTGCTATGCTTAATGCTTGTCATTAGGGCCCGAGTGCCATGATTTCAGATTTGAACCTATTATGTTTTCATGAATATATTTTGTGTTCTTGATCCTATCTTGCAAGTTATAGTCACCTACTATGTGTTATGGTCCGGCAACCCCGAAGAGACAATAGTCGGCACACTTCCCGATGATAACCGTAGTTTGAGGAGTTCATGTATTCACTAAGTGCTAATGCTTTGGTCCGGTTCTCTATTAAAAGGAAGCCTTAATATTTCTTAGTTTCCAATAGGATTCCGCTGCCATGGGAGGGTAGGACAAAAGATGTCATGCAAGTTCTTTTCCATAAGCACGTATGACTATATTTGGATTACATGCCTACATTATATAGATGAACTGGAGCTAGTTCTATGTCACCCTATGTTATAACTATTGCATGATGAATTCCATCCGACATAATTATCCATCATTGATCAATTGCATATGAGTTCATTTCATATTGATCTTTGCTCCATTACTTTCCCGTTGCCACTGTTACGATTGCTACAAAACTGCTACTGTTACTTTTGCCACTGTTACCGTTACTTTCATACTACTCTGCGACTAAATATTTTGCGGCAGATATTATGTATTTCAGGTGTGGTTGAATTGACAACTCAAATGCTAATACTTGAGAATATTCTTTGGCTGCTCTTGTGTCGAATCAATAAATTTGGGTTGAATACTCTACTCTCAAAAACTATTGCGACCCCCTATACTTGTGGGTTATAAATATGTAGCCCATGGTTATTGTGGCCTAGTTTTAAAAAATAGGTTATTGCGGCTACTAGCAAACTGCGGAAAATGAACTGCACTAACTACAAGCAAACAAATAAACAAGACAACAAGGAAATAAATAAGCAAGCAACTTACTCTAGGCTATCACGGCTATTACACATATTACATCCACTGGGCACCAAAGTTCGCCATCAGTGCAAATATGGGGAACAAAGCAGCATATTACATACACTAGTTCTCAAAGTTGGCGACCAGTGCAAATAAACGCCGCAACAAAACAAGTCCAGCACTGAAACCACTTCACAAGAGCTCAAGAAACAATATCTTGGGTATCCACCATGCTCGTAAGACGCTTAGCAAGATTAAATCCTCCATCGCTTTCTAATGCACCAAATAATATGCATTTGAGTTCTGCAGGAACTTCCTCAGTCCTTCGGCTTCCCGTCGCAGCACATCTGATCGATGTCTTTCAACTTCAAGTTGAGACTCAAGAAGTCGAACCGATTCAGGTAGCGAGTTTGAAGAGCTGGTGCCAGCAGTATTGGCCACTAAATTGAACACTACATCAAGACAGGACTTTGGGGTTGTCTCACTGTCTTCAAGATAGTTTCTGGTCAATGTCTGACTATCTTGAACCTTATATGCATTACTTCCTTTACCATTGCATAATTGGGTACTCTTCTCCAATATTGTGTCTGCATTCTAAAAGAGAAACAAGCAGACACATCACATGTTTACCATGTTGTATATGAAACTCATTTTGGTAAACCAGTTCAGTAGTAAGGTGGACATGATAACAACATGAAACAAACATATATCTATGTAGTATGGTCACTGTATGGTTTATATCATTCTAGTTTATGTTGCTAAATCAAGATAGAGACAGTTCAAATCATATATGTTTAAGACAAAGCATCATAGAGAAAATATAAGTGTGGGAAACTACACATCAATAACAACATTTGTATTGTGCATGGCATGAGAACATAACTGTTTATTCAATTGAGACTGAAATCAACATAGAGCAAGTTACAACAGCAAACACGTTAAAGAAATAGGTTTAAAACATACCTGTTGTGCCATTGGATTTTTAATGGCATCCTTCAAATTTGAAATTAGTTGGTATGAGTAAATACAGTGATGCAAGAGCAAAGGAGTATGAACCATAGCTACGGAACCTGATCTGAGAACAATTCTTCTTCTGCTTTAAGCATTGACTTGGGGTTCGGAGTGGTGGTCCTCGTGCTTTGGGCATGGCAGTTGCCTTACTAACTGCTCGTGTTTGGGTAATCTGTGGTGGAGACGATATTGTGTCAACTGGAATTGAGTTACTGTCTACTGGGGTTGGGGTTAGAAGGAGTGTAGCTGCTTCTCTGTCCAACTGAGTAGGGGTACAATCTGCGTGAGTCTAGGTTATGTGTTGGGGGGCTAGTTCTTGGGCAAGTACAACCGTGGTTCTATCTGCATCGACAGGTAGCACGATCTTTTTCGAAGACTGTGGTTTTACTCCCATAGATACTGCCATCACGCCCTCCAATTCAAACGGCTGGTAAACAAGAAAAGTAATTGAATGTATAGACATTGTAAGATAGACAGGTGCAATGGATAGTAGGGAAGAAAACAGGGCATGAAATAATTCAAATTTATGTTGTCTAACGAAACATGATAGCATGACATAATTTCACATATATGATGGCTAATTAAACATAATAGCCTGACACAATTTCACATACATGATGGCAAACTAAATAGGACAGAATGACATCAAAATATGATGACTATGTAAACATGATGACATGACATAACTATATGATGTGTCTATTAAAGTGGTTGGCATGCCATAATTCACAAACATGCCATCGATGGAAACATGATGGCATGATATAATTCATGGATAGAATAACATAATTCAAAATATGAATAGTATGTTAACAGGATAAGATGATATAACTATGTTATGTCTTTAGAAAATGGATTGTCATGCCATAATTCAGATACATGTTGTCTATGTAAACATCATGGCATGATATAATTCAAATATATGATTTATATACTAAGCAAGTGAGTAGAGGGCAATCACATATATGATGTGTCAACTAGAATGATGGCATTCAATATTGTGTATATGATGTAAAAACTAAGCATTGCAAGACAACATATGCATGATATGAGTAATATAACCCTACCGAGTTTGAGCATACACCTCAAGGGGAAAATTGGACTGGCCATCTGCCTCTGAATCCTCCTCTGAGGAGCTATTTGTAACAAGTAAGATATCTGCTTCAGCAGGTAGCATTGTCTACTCTGAAGACCTTTTTTTCACTCCATATTTTTCCATCACCAATTCAAATGGCTGATGCACAGGAAGAGCAGTTGAACATAGAAACATCATCAACAAATGGAATGAGTAAGAGAAAAAAAGGATGGCATGATATAATTCACATATATGACGCTTGGCTAAACAGCATGGCATTGCGTAATTCCCATACATAATTCCTTGCAACAAGATAGCATTGCATGATCCACATATATAATGTCTTGCAACAAGATGGCTTGCAAAATTCACATATATGGTAATTAGACACTAAACAGGTGGCATTCACACAAAGCATGTCTAAACTAAGCAAATCACATGCCAATGAAAGACACCATATGGACGATATGACCAATATAACCCTGCCAAGTTAGAGCATGCACCTCAGGGGGAAATAGGACTGGTCATCTGTCTCTGAATCCTCCTCTGAGTAGCTATCTGTAACCAGCAAGACATGCGCTTCGTCACATATCATTGTCTGCTATGAAGACCTCATTTTCACTCTAGATTTTTCCATGACCATGTCGAATGGGTGATGCATAGGAAGAGTAATTGAATGTACTAATATTATTGACAAATTTAATACGTAATAAAACAAGTATGGCATGATATAATTCACATATAAGATGACTGGCTAACCAGGATGGTGTCGTTCAAAATAGACAGGGGTATATATTTTTCCTTGACCCGTGCACGGACAAACCAACTCCATAGCAGAGTGCCAGAGACCAATATTTTCGAAGGACCAACATGCAGATCAAGAGGACCAACATCAAGCCAGAGAAGTAAGATGTCACCAGGAGAGAAACCTCCCTTGCCGGGCAGGCGAGCTCGGTGAGGACGGAGTTGACCCCGGAAGAGAATGTCCCAGGCGTCCCCGGGTAGGGCCTGCCGGGGCTCACGGAGGCAAAACCACCTCACCCAACTACTCCTCCACGACCCACGTCGTCAATCGATGTGGTGTCAAGCCGCAAAGTGACTAAGTGGCAGCCATTCGCCACATGGCGGCCTCTTTCTACAGGGGATACCTATAAGCGACACCCATCCTACGACGTGTCAAGCAAGCAGGTGTGAAGCTGTCAAGATAGCCCGGCTAGATTTGTCGGGCAAGAGATGATGTGACGCCGAGCGACGCATTTAGTGTGCCCTATCAGCTTGTAGGGTTACGTGTGATAGCACTATTTGCTATCTTGTCAGTGCATAATGACTACATTGCCATTGTGGTGACCCCTTAACCAATAAAATAAGGCCCATGGAAACCGTAACAGGGGTTAGAAGGTTGGATACCATGCATTCATATGCGCGTAGCCACTGCCGCCCCGAGGCAACCCTGCCGGGCAAGTGTACTACGCTCCACCACTATCGTTCCACCATCAATCCACCAAAGCAGGAGTAGGGTTTTACACCTCATGGTAGCCCAAACCTAGGTAAATTTGCTTGTGTAATCTCTGCCGTGCAGTCCCATGCTCCTCTGCTCTTTGTGCAACGTGATATCCCCCCTACCGAAACAGCAAGGAGCCTTTGGTCCCATAGGTGGCTGTGGTTTCCCCACGACATCATTGGGACACCAGGTAGGGGGATCACAGGCATGAACCTGAAAGCATGTACAATGCGTCTATCCGTGGTAGCCACGTGAAGCCTTGGGCATTTGCGGCGCCTACGAAGATATGAAGGTTAAGCGGGGCCATCCCCGCACCCGCATTATTCGTCACCTCCTTCCGCCGTAAGCATGCCTACAGCGAAGATTGGCGCTGGCGGCGATATGCTCCTCTCGGTGGCCCATGCGGCATGCCCGCCATTCGGGCGCCGAATAAAAGAAAGAAGGGGGACAAGACGTGCAGATGCAAGGTGTCTCTTTTCCGTCCCTTCCCTTCATCAGTGGCCGAGCCGGGTAGGGCCTGGCATCATCAATGTCGATGACTACCGCGTGATACTCGGTCCAGTATTTACTGCATTTCAAGGAATCCTGGGTGAAGCGCCGGTATGAATCGGTTGGTTGATCCCCTGGCGAGCCCACTCCAGTGGGGCTGTTAGCATTGGCATGACCGATGTGACGGCTGCCACCAGGCTTCTTAAAAGAAAAAAAGGGGGAAGGGGAGGGGACCAGAAGAGTCCAGCGCCATACCCCCACTGCCCGCCAGGCACACTCGATGTGTGTTGGCCCCTGTAGGGAACAAGGGAACTGCCCTGTTCGGTTTCCATCCTTCCGGACATCGCTGGCACGCCGAGCAGGCGTGGCCCGGTAGAGGGAGAAAGAACTGAAAACGAAAGCTAAGTCCACATCATCGTTCCTTTTGCTGCATTTTAGATTCTTGCAACTGTTTATCCCTTGGCTTGAGTAAGCGTTTGTATCGTGAAAAGCCCTCATGTGATGGAACCTTGGATAGTTTCTTTGATCGCACCATTGTTCTGTCATGAGCCATGCTCACAAGACAAGAGGCCGCATCGGAAGCTACCAAGGAAAAACCTGCCGGGATACATCCACGCCAAGATGAGTGTTAAGGGCCAGACCCTTACGACAATCGCGGCAATATGATACCGTCAGGCATCCAGAACAGACATAGGGATTTATCATGTGAACGCAAACATATAAAGTTCAAAGGGATAAACACACATTTAAGATTCAGCAAGGAATATCAGTTCCACGCGAACACCAAAGATACAATGCCCTAAACGCGAAGTGCACTTCATGTCTTACTACAGGGTAACATAAGAGCAACAATGACCTGTTACTTGGTCTGAGGGCTAGGTGAAGCCGTTTGGACGTGAAGAACCCTGGCGGCCCGGGAAGTGGCTTTCTCCTTGGCAGATGTGACGTCGGCACCCGCTGGCAGCTTCTTGAACCCGTTTTCACGGTCGAGATTGTCGGGGTGTGGGGTTTCGACAAACCCTTAAGGTTCGAACACTAGGGTGCGCGCGAAGTCTTTCCCTCCAACCGATCTACGCTCTAGCTCGCTAGGATCTTGCAGACAAACTCGACGAACTCACAACACAGAAGGACACAGGGTTTATACTGGTTTGGGCCACCGTTGTGGTGTAATACCCTACTCCAGTGTGGTGGTGGTGGATTGCCTCTTGGGCTGATGATGAACAATACAAGGGAAGAACGGCCTCCTGAGGTTGAGGCATTCTTGAGCTCGGTGAGCTTGTGTGCGTGGGGGTGGTCTCTCTAGCCAAGATGAGATCCTCCCCTACACCGTGGTGGCTAGTCCTATTTATAGAGGCCCTGGTCCTCTTCCCAAATATCGAGCGGGAAGGGAGCCAACAATGGTGGGCTAATTTGAAGGGGGACAGCTAGTACAAGCTATCCTGACAAAAGTAGTCTTCGCCTGCACAAAGTTCTGGTGGTGACGCTAGTCTAGGCTCCAGGATGACCTCCGTCTTGCAGTCCATGGTCATGGTCTTGTTGCACCTAAATGGCAACCATTGCCTGAGGCCTTGGTACTCCGCGGCTATGCTTGCCCCCTTTGCACCAAAGAGGAAACAAGGACGCTGCGCACGCTGGCGCCCACCTGGCGTCGATCGTCACGGCTCACGTCATGAGAGCCTCATGAGGTTCGCCTTGCCTTGATATCTCTGCTCCTCGTGAGCCTGCCTAGCTAGGACACTCCAGAGGAGGTCTTGCGTCGTCCGCCTCGCGAGCTTGGTCCCCCTCGCGAGGGTCTTGGATGCTTTGTTGGTGAAGATGGATCGTACGGCCTGCTGGCTCAGCCATGCTGTAACGCCCTCGATGCGGCTATATCTCCCACGTGTCGAAGCACGACTTAGAGGCATAACCACATTGAAAGCAACGTCGCAAGTGAGGTAATCTTCGCAAACAACCCATGTACATAAATAAAGGGGAAAGGTACATAGTTGGCTTACACTCGCCACGTCACACAAATACATAAATAAGTCATTACATTCATCCAATACACTCAAGGTCCGACTACGGAACCAAAATAAAGATCAACCCCCAAATGCCACAAAGTCCCCGATCGCCCCTACTTGGCACCACTACTGATCATCTGGGAAAAGACACATAGTAACGACGAGAGTCTTCATCGAACTCCCAGTTGAGCTCAAGCGCATCACCTGGAGCGGTATCATCGGTCCCTGCATCTGGTTTTGGAAGTAATCTATGAGTCATAGGGACTCAGCAATCTCACACCCTCGTGATCAAGACTATTTAAGCTTATAGGTAAGGCAAAGGTATGATGTGGAGGTGCAGCAAGCGACTAGCATATATGGTGGCTAACATACTCGCAAAAGAGAGCGAGAAGAGAAGGCCAAAGCACGGTCGATCAACTATGATCAAGAAGTGATCCTAGAATAACCTACTTCAAGCATTACTCCAACACCGTGTTCACTTCCCGGACTCCGCCGAGAAGAGACCATCACGGTTACACACGCGGTTGGTGCATTTTAATTAAGTTAAGTTTCAGGTTATCTACAATCGGACATTGAAAAATTCCAATCTGCCCATAACGGCGGGCACCGCTTTTGAAAGTTCAAATCCCTACAGGGGAGTCCCAACTTGGCCCATCACAAGATCTCACGGTCAACAAAGGATATTCCTTCTCTCAAGACAATCCGATCAGGCTCGGCATCCCGGTTACAAGACATCCTCGACAATGGTAAAACAAGTCCAGCAACACCACCCGAATGTGCCGACAAATCCCGATAGGAGCTGCACATATCTCGTTCTCAGGGCACACCGGATAAGCAATCCGTACAACTAAAACCAACCCTCGAGTTTCCCCGAGGTGGCGCTGCAAGGGGCTCTAGTTTGGACCAACACTCAGAGGAGCACTGGCCCGGGGGGGGGGGGAGTTTAATAAAGATGACCCTTGGGCTCCGGAAACCCAAGGGAAAAAGAGGCTAGGTGGCAAATGGTAAAACCAAGGTTGAACATTGCTGGAGGAGTTTTATTCAAGGTGAACTGTCAAGGGGTTCCCATTATAACCCAACCGTGTAAGGAACGCAAAATCCGGGAACATAACACCGATATGACGTAAACTAGGGCGGCAAGAGTGGAACAAAACACAAGGCATAAGGCCGAGCCTTCCACCCTTTACCAAGTATATAGGTGCATTAAGATAAACAACATAATATGATGATATCCCAACAATAAACATGTTCCAACAAGGAACGGTCTCCAATGTTCACCTGCAACTAGCAACGCTATAAGAGGGGCTGAGCAAAGCAGTAACATAGCCAAACAACGGTTTTCTAGGATATGGTGGGTTAGAGGTTTGACATGGCAATTTGGGAGGCATGATAAGCAAGTGGTAGGTATCGTAGCATAGGCATAGCAAAAGAGCGAGCATCTAGCAAGCAAAGATAGAAGTGATTTCGAGGGTATGGTCATCTTGCCTGCAAAGTTCTCAAAGTTTCCTTGATCCTCGTAGGCATACTCAACGGGCTCCTCTGTCATGTACTCGTCTCCCGGCTCTACCCAAGAAAGAACAACAAGCAAAAGGAACACAATCAACCACGTGCAATGCTCAAGCAACATGATGTAAACATGGTATGATATGCGGGATGCGATATGTGATGCATATGCATGATTTGCAAAGGAATGATTGAACCTGGCCTCAACTTGGAAATCCAAGAGTTCCACTGGAAAGGGGAGTTGATTTTGGTTGAAATCAATATAAAGATCATCGGAATAGGATGCACGGTTTGGAAATGGCAAGCAAAACAAATATGGCATCGGTCTGCGATTAACAGCAAGTAGCCTCCTAAATGCATCAAGATAAATAAGCTACTGCACTCAAGCATGGCAACAAACTACATGGCATGGATCCACTCATAATGCTTGACGAAAGCTGAACACTGAGCTATGGCTAATTCACTCATTAACAGGTTCAAACAAGCATGGCAAAAGTGCAAAAGATTACTGGTTTCACACTTAGTGAAATTAACAGCATGTCAGGAATTTATCATCAGGAAGCAATGTTTAGAGCACGAAAACTACATGCTACAGGAACATATCATGGAAAAGCAAGGCATGGAATGAAGCTACTCTAAGCACATAACAAAAGTCCCTTAGTGACCATGAGCCAAAAGGGATCGGAAAATACGATTGCAAGCATGTGAACATAGCAAAAACATAAACAGATTCAGACTTAGTGAAAAACTGGAGCATGCAAAACAGTTAACGAGTAGGCATGTTTACGAGCTCGATGCACTCACTACGAGGCATTGCATGACAAACTAAGCATACACCCAGCAAATAGACATGGTATATAAGCTAGACATGGGAAGAACAACAACATAGCATGCACGGATCAACAACAACAAGCTTAGCAAAATTGCAAAACATGTTAACAATCTGCCAGGAACAATTTATAGCAAAAGTAGAGCTTGATTGACTCAAGCTAGGGTGCTCCATAATTGCAAACGAAGACATGGATGGATAGAGAACAACATTATCTACAAAACATCCTTACTGATCATACTCAAAATAGGCCCGGATCACTAGGAAACAACATGAACATATGGAATAAAAATAATGACAGGGCAAGGACTTAGTGAAATTCTAAGTCCCTGAAATCAGCATCATTCAGTAAGCTACTTTGCATGCTTGTGCTATTCACCACAAATATCACATAAAACATGGCAAACACCCCTGTAAAGATGGCATGGCATTCTTCAAGACACATGTAGAGTTCAGGACCATAGCATGCACATATTAATCATGGCAAAAATGACAAAAGTGCATTTGCTGAAACAGATCTGAAACTATCATCACATAGCCCTCTTCCAACAGAATTTCGGGCATCAACATGAGCTCAAATGAAAATGATGCAATGAGATGAAATGATGTACTCGTCGAGATGAACATTTTAATATGCTACATGCACGAAGCGGAGCTACGATGAGGAAGTTATGGCATGTCAAACTATGCAAAAATATTAGGGTTAGGGACGAAAAAGTCAACCCCGAGATGATCCAGATCCAGATCCGGCGCGGGTTATGAGGTTCATCGGCCAGAGTTACTGTTCACCGGAGGAGCTCGTGGCGGCCGGAGCTTGCGGACGTTGCCGGACTTGGCGGATCCGGCCGAAGGAGGACGGGGGCGGCACCGGCGAGGCGATGTCGGTGCGGTGGCACCGGAGGAGGGCGGCGGCGCGCCGTCGTCGAGCTTGCTGGAGTGCGCCAGCGGCAGTGGTGCGGCGGCCGGCTCGGGCAGCTCGGGCGGCGCATGGGAGGAGGCGGGCATGGGGAGGCAGGCCTGTATCGATTGCGGGGAGGGCCGGCCTCGGGCCCTCGGGCCGCGGCGGGTGCGGGACGGTGATGTGGGCGCGCCCGGGACACGTGGCATCGTCTGTGTGGTAGGCGGGGGCGGGCGGACGCGTCCGGTTGCGGCCGGATGTGTCCGATGGCGCGCGAGGTGGAAATTTAGGGTTATGGTGGAAGGGGATCCAGGATTTCGGAGGGGCTATATATAGAGGTAGGAGGAGCTAGGAAGCTCCAAATGAGGTGCGGTTTGCAGCCACGCGATCGTGATCGAACGCTCTAGATGATAGAAGAGGTTTAGGTGGGTTTTGGGCCACTTTGGAGAGGTGTTGGGCTGCAACACACACCAGGCCTTTTCGGTCCCTCGGTTAACCGTTGGAGTGTCAAACGAAGTCCAAATGGCACGAAACTTGACGGGCGGTCTACCGGTATGCAAATGTAATGCACATGATGACATGATATGAGATGCATGACAAAGACAAAAAACACGGAGACAAAAAACCGACAACGAAGAAATAAAATAACTTAGTTCCGGAGACGGCAAGAGTTGGAATACATATAGGGTAAATTACATCTGGGGTGTTACAACACTCCACCACTACGAAAGGATCTCGTCCCGAGATCTAGGACTGGAAAAACTCCGGGTACTCAGAATGGAGGTGATCCTCGCGTTCCCAGGTGGCTTCATGGTCGGAATGATGTGACCACTTGACTTTGGGGAATTTGATAGACTTGTTGCGAGTCTTGTGCTCAGTTTCTTCAAGAATAGAGATTAGGTGCTCATGATAAGACAAGTATTCTTGGAGATCAATGTCTTCGAAGTTGACAGTGCGGTCAGGGGTCTTGAAACACTTGCGGAGTTGAGAGACATGAAACACGTCATGCATGTTTGCAAAGTTGGAGGGAAGCTCAAGTTGATAGGCGAGATCGCCTCTCTTGCTGACGATCTTGAAAGGACCCATGTATCTAGGGGCAAGCTTCCCTTTGATACCGAAGCGACGAGTACCTTTCATTGGAGAGACGCGGAGGTAAACATGGTTTCCGATCTCGAAAGCCAAGTCACGATGCTTGCTATCATAGTAGCTCTTCTGGCGCGATTGCACGGCTTTGAGATTATCACGAATGACTTTGCACATCTCTTCTGCCTCTGTGATCAAGTCATTGCCAAGAAGTTGACGTTCACCAGTCTCTGCCCAGTTAAGAGGAGTACGTCACTTCCTGCCATAGAGAATTTCAAATGGGGCCTTGCCCGAACTCGCTTGAAAGCTGTTGTTGTAGGAGAACTCGGCATATGGAAGACAATCTTCCCACTTCGTACTGAAGGAGATGACGCAAGCCCTGAGCATATCTTCAAGAATTTGATTTACTCGCTCAACTTGGCCACTAGTTTGAGGATGAAAAGCTGTGCTGAAACGGATGTTGGTGCCCACGGCCTTGTTAAAAGAATCCCAAAACTTGGAGGTGAAGATGCTGCCACGATCTGAAGAAATCAATTGCGGAATGCCGTGCAGAGAGACAATCCGGGAGGTATATAGCTCTGCCAATTTAGCTGCTGTGATAGATTCTTTGATAGGAAGAAAATGAGCCACTTTAGTGAGTTTGTCGATGACAACGAAGATAACATCATTGCCACGCTTGGACTTCAGAAATCCAGTCACGAAGTCCATCTCAATGTGGTCAAACTTCCATTCTGGAATGGCAAGAGGTTGGAGGAGACCCGCTGGTCGTTGGTGTTCTGCTTTCACTGTTCTGCAGACATCACATTCATTCACAAACTAAGCAATCTCGCGCTTCATTCGAGTCCACGAATACGACTACTTGAGGTCATGGTACATCTTTGTACTTCCAGGGTGAATAGAGAGTAGTGAATTGTGAGCCTCGTTCATAATGACTTTACGAAGTTCACCTTTAGGCACAACAATGCGATCCTCGAAGAATAGAGTATCCTTGTCATCAAGGCGATAACACTTGTACTTAGGTTGACTCTTTGGCAGTCCCAATCTTCACCTTCTTCACCATAGCATCAAGAAGTTGAGCCTCGCGAATCTGATATTCCAAAGTAGGAGAGACTTGGAGGTTGGTGAGGAAACCTTGAGGAACAACTTGCAGATTTAGTTTGCGGAAAGCTTCACAAAGCTCGGGTTGGTAAGGCTTGAGAATCAAAGTGTTGCAGTAAGCCTTCCTGCTCAATGCGTCAGCAATTACATTGGCCTTGCCTGGAGTATATTCGATACTCGGATTATACTCTTGAATCATTTCAACCCAACGAGTCTGCCTGAGGTTGAGATTAGGCTGAGTGAAGATGTACTTGAGACTCTTATGATCAGTGAAGATGTCCACTTTTCTTCCCAATAAGAGATGTCTCCAAGTTAAAAGATCATGAACAACTGCCGCCAACTCGAGGTCATGAGTGGGGTAGTTCTTTTCATTGGGATTCAACTGGCGAGAGGTTTAAGCCACAACTTTCTTCTCTTGCATCAACACTGCACCAAGACCTCGAAGGGAAGCATCACAGAAGACCTCGTACTGTTTGGATTCATTAGGAGGAGTCAGAACTGGAGTAGTGACTAACTTCTCTTTCAGGGTGTTGAAAGCGATGTCACATTCAAGAGACCAAACGTACTTCACATGCTTCTGGAGAAGGTTGGAAAGAGGCTTCGCGATCTTTGAGAAGTTCTCGACGAACCTTAGACAATAGCTTGCGAGCCCAAGGAAGCCAAAGAGTTGCTTCACATTTTGAGGTGGTTCCCAATTCACAATTGCAAACACCTTCACAAGATTCACTGCTATGCCCTTGGCAGAGATGATATGTCCAAGGTAGAGAACCTCATCGAGCCAAAACTCGCACTTTGAAAACTTGGCATAGAATTGATGTTCTCTGAGTTTATCCAGCACCAAACGCAAGTGCTTGGCATGATCCTCCTTGTTCTTGGAAAAGACCAAAATGTCATTGAAGTAGACCAAGACGAAGTCATTTGTGAAGGGGTTGAAAATGAGGTTCATCATGCGAGAGAATGTTGGCGGAGCGTTGACGAGGCCAAAAGACATGACAGTGTATTCATATGAACCATAGCTTGTTCTGAAAGCTGTCTTGGGGATATCTTCTTCACGAATGCGAATCTAGTGATAGCCCATACGGAAATCAAGCTTGGAGAATACTTCAGCACCTTTGAGTTGTTCAAACAGCTCGTTGACGTTGGGAAGTGGGTACTTGTTCTTTATAGTCTTCTTGTTCAATGGACGGTAGTTGACACAGAGTCGGTCCGTTCCATCCTTCTTCTTCACAAAAAGAACACCACAACCCCATGGAGAAGAACTTGGTCGGATGAGACCCATACGCTCTTGAATATCGAGTTGCTTCTTCAGCTCCTTCAACTCTTCAGGTCCAAGCTTGTAAGGATGTTTGCAAACAGGTTCCTGGAAGCTCTTCTGGAAAGACGTCTTGATATTCGCAAATGACTGGAATTTGAGAGATGGCATCCAGCTCGCCCTTCTCATTGAGAGAAAACAAACGGATGGTATCGTCCCTTGCGGCAAAGACAATTACATCCTCAGACGAATGAGTCAATTGAATCTGCCTGGCAGCATAATCAAGCTGAGCCTTGTGCTTAGAAAGCCAATCCATTCCAAGAATAAGATCAATATCCGAGTCACCAAGGACATTAGGAGAAGACAAGAACTTATAGTCACCCAAAGTGATTGAAACATCCGGAACGAATACTCGAGAAGTCATTTGACGGGCCGGAGAGACAATAGCCAAAGGTTTCGGCAACACTTGAGTAACCAAATCATGCTTAGATGAAAAAGGTCTCGAGATGAAACAATGCGATGCAACAGTGTCAAAAAGAACTTTTGCAGGAATATCGTTAATAGGAAGGTTACCCATTATGACATCTGACGAGTCCTCTGCCTGAGCTGCATTCAACAAGTTGACCTTGGCGTGCTTGGGGTTATGCTTGACCACTGTAGTGCTGGCAGATCTCATAGGAGGAGGAGGAAGACGCCTATTATTGAAGCATTTGTTGGCATAGTGACCCTTCTGCTAACACTTGTTGCACGTGACCTCCGAGAGAGGACGGTGATACGGAGCACTTGATCTTGGAGCTTGAGGCGAAGTCTTGTTCTGAAAGCCTGGGTTGGGTGGGTGGGAAGATCCATTGCCACCTTTGCTCTTCTGCTGATAAGGTTGACGGAACGGAGGAGGAGGCAGCCAATACTTTGGCTGCTTAGAAACCACTTGAGTTGAGGAAGAAGAAGTCACATCTCTGACTCGCTTCTTGGAAGCATCGCACTTCAGTTGAGCAGTCTCTTGCTTCATTGCCATATTGTAGAACTCATCGTACTTCTCCGGCTCAGAGAGGATGAGAGCTAGTTGGAGATCTTCTTTGAGGCCACCCCTGAACTGATAAATCATGCTCTTCTCGTCAGGGACATCCTACTTGGTGAAACGAGCGAGCCTCTGGAACAGAATGTTATACTGGTAAACAGACAAGCTGCCTTGCTTCAAGTTGCGGAATTCCTCACGCTTGCTTTCAACAACCCTCTGAGGAATGTGATGAGCTTTGAAGTCTTGACGGAATTCATCCTAGGTAATCACACGGCCTCCTCTGAAATCTTTGTATTGCTGAAACCATTATGCAGCTTGATCTTTGAGTTGGAAGGAGGCAAACTTGACAAAGTCCTCAGGCTTGACGTTTCTACACTCGAAATGCTTGCATATATCCATGAGCCAATCATCAGCGTTTGAGGCCTCGACATAGTTGCTGAAGGTCTTTGGCTGGTTAGCGAGGAACTGGTTGAGTGTAGCAAACTGATTCTGATTGTTTCCATGGCCATGATTCCCTTGGTTGCGCTCTTGAAGAATTTGCATGATCAGCTGCGTGTTTGCATTGGTAGCGGCCATCACATCTTGCCATGCGTCCGGAGGTGGAGGTGGTGGTGGCGGATCCTGATTCTGATTCTGACCCTTAGCAGGAGCCATCCTGAAGAGGGTGACATCCGTTAGCATCTTGATAGACAAATATTTAAGCTGGATCAAACAGATAGAAATTGCAACATATAGTCTTCACATCCGAACAAAACGAACGAATGAATTCCAATTGAAATGGTCACATTTCCATAAATTGAGAAGCCACTTAGATATATTTAGAAGAAAAACAACAAGGTACGGACAAGAACAAATACTTGGTGAGGATTACCCAATCCCAAACCAAATATCCGTAGAAGAAGAACTAGAGCTACATGAATTCCCACCTATGAAACTCCCGAACCTTTCCGGTTATGCAATCAGGTGTTGGGGATACAGGGGAAGCATAATATCTCACCCAAAGCTAGCAAATTCTACATCCAGCTGTATCCATCCTTCAACACATAACCAAGAAACCTTCGGAAATCATTTACCTCAACCTTCGAAAAGCATCCATTATACGAGTTATGGCAATACTCCCGAACTCCCGCCCCAGTACTGGGTGGCGTCGAGGTTATCTCACCAACAACTGCATAAAAGAGATTTTTGATGTCAGCGAAACTCAGGTATTCCAGAATTGCAACGATAAAATTGTGACGACAACACCTCGGAGCTCAACTCCCCAGGACACTGCCACAACCCCTAAATGATAGGAGGCACCAAGAACAATGTTCTCGTCACAAAACCATCGGAACGATTCCAAGATACCCGCGTGATCCTAAATTTTTTTAGTGAAATTTGAGAAGAGAAGAGTCAAAACTCTACGTCAGGATGCCTCACCAGAGCGACGAAGGGACTGAGGAGTAATAAGAATTCCTAACTCTCTGATATATATAATCCTAAATGACTCAAAACATTTTTCTAGACTCAACAACGCTAATGATTCGATCAAGCAGGGGGCTCCTAAGGTCGGGGAAGGCTCTGATTACCAACTTGTAACGCCCTCGATGCGGCTATATCTCCCACGTGTCGAAGCACGACTTAGAGGCATAACCACATAGAAAGCAATGTCGCAAGTGAGGTAATCTTCGCAAACAACCCATGTACATAAATAAAGGGGAAAGGTACTTAGTTGGCTTACACTCACCATGTCACACAAATACATAACAAAGTCATTACATTCATCCAATACACTCAAGGTCCGACTATGGAACCAAAATAAAGATCAACCCCCAAATGCGACAAAGTCCCGGATCGCCCCAACTGGGCACCACTACTGATCATCTGGGAAAAGACACGTAGTAACGACGAGAGTCTTCATCGAACTCCCAGTTGAGCTCAAGCGCATCACCTGGAGCGGTATCATCGGTCCCTGCATCTGGTTTTGGAAGTAATCTGTGAGTCATAGGGACTCAGCAATCTCACACCCTCGTGATCAAGACTATTTAAGCTTATAGGTAAGGCAAAGGTATGATGTGGAGGTGCAGCAAGCGACTAGCATATATGGTGGCTAACATACTCGCAAAAGAGAGCGAGAAGAGAAGGCCAAAGCACGGTCGATCAACTATGATCAAGAAGTGATCCTAGAATAACCTACGTCAAGCATTACTCCAACACCGTGTTCACTTCCCGGACTCCGCCGAGAAGAGACCATCATGGTTACACATGCAGTTGGTGCATTTTAATTAAGTTAAGTTTCAGGTTATCTACAACCGGACATTGACAAATTCCCATCTGCCCATAACTACAGGCACCGCTTTCGAAAGTTGAAATCCCTACAGGGGAGTCCCAACTTGGCCCATCACAATATCTCACGGTCAACGAAGGATATTCCTTCTCTCAAGACAATCCGATCAGGCTCGGCATCCCGGTTACAAGACATCCTCGACAATGGTAAAACAAGTCCAGCAACACCACCCGAATGTGCCGACAAATCCCGATAGGATCTGCACATATCTCGTTCTTAGGGCACACCGGATAAGCAATCCGTACAAATAAAACCAGCCCTCGAGTTTCCCCGAGGTGGCGCTGCAAGGGGCTCTAGTTTGGACCAACACTCA